>NW_026607978.1:0-97751 GCF_029499605.1 Hyla sarda | reverse complement strand
ATTTAAAAAGGCCCCGTGGGAGTGCAATGGGCCCCTGTCTTGCTGCTTAGCAATAATGGTATGGGTTTAGGTTCTGCTGTGTGTACTGGTGGTTGACTGCCCCCCAGCCCAGAGTGTGCATGGAAAATTGTCTGGCAGCCTCCCTGACAGCAAGCAGTGATAGTGCCCATGAAGGGGACCTTGTTGGGCCCGCCCCTTTCACGGTTATCGCTTCTCGGCCTTTTGGCTAAGATCAAGTGTAGTATCTGTTCTTATCAGTTTAATATCTGATACGTCCCCTATCTGGGGACCATATATTAAATGGATTTTTGAGAACGGGGGCCGATTTCGAAGCTTGCTTCCGTCGCCCTATGCATTGACCCGATATGGCAGTATCTTCGGGTACAGTGCACCACCCCCTTACAGGGTTAAAAAGAAAGATTCCTACTTTCATTGCTACCTGCTTGCTGGCTAGCCAGCTAGCCAGCCCTGTGGGCCTTGCTGCTGCTGCTTCTGCTGCTTCTGCTTCTGCTTGTGTCTGGCCCCTGTTGGAGCGTCCAGGCACAGGACTTCTGCTGCTGCTGACTAAATGGCCTCCTTAATTGGATCATTTGAGTAGCCAGCACACCTGTGCAGGTAGGGCATGACATGATAGGCAGCTGCCTTGATAGCGGGTGGGTGCTGAATGTTCCTAATTGACAAAATAAGATTAATGCTTATGAAGAAATATAAAATCTCATCCCTTCCCCAATATCGCGCCACACCCCTACCCCTTAATTCCCTGGTTGAACGTGATGGACATATGTCTTTTTTCGACCGTACTAACTATGTAACTATGTAACATAACATGGGGGGGGGGGGGGTCTCCTGGCTGTTCACACAGGTGTGTCATTGCTGTACATTGACCATGCATTGCTTCTGTGGTATTGCAAAGGCAAAGACAAATGCTTCCAGCCATCCATTGCACTAATGGATTGGTCATCAGCTGGCTGTCTATGTCCCGCATCAATATAGACCAAAGTACAGAGGGTTAGGCTATGCTATTGTGCACCTACCTGATGCATCAGAAGGTGCGAGGCCCTTGCTAAATTCTGTGCACAGACTTTGAGATCTATGCTTTAGACTGTATCTAAACCTGCTCCAACATGGACTGACATTCTGGCCTACTTTCAGCCGATGCGACTTGTCTGTCGCTGAACAGTCGCTTTTTATGTATTCAGCACCTATGTATAATGTTGTAAAAATGCTCTAGAAGCTAAAGTCGCAGAAATGTCACACATATTTGGCCTGCAACTTTCTGTGCGACAAATTCAGACAGGAAAAATCAGTATAAATCCTTAGAAAATTATCCCCCAGTGTCTCCATCTGCTGGCGGTATTGAATAAGCATTGCTGCACTGATGGGGTATGCATTAGACGAAAAAAAAGAAGAAAAAGAAGAATAATACGCCCAGAAAAGAGGCGAAAAGGAGAAAAACGTAAAAAAACGTGAAAAAAAAGTAAGAGGAAGAGAAGGGAAAAAAAGGTGGAAATGGGTTTAAAAGTGATTTCGGCGGAGAAATATATATATATATATATATATATATATATATATATATATATATGCGCACACACACACATAGATATAAACGTATTCTCCGTTGAGATATTGCAGCCGCTGCTGTGTCCAGGCCCAGGAGCCTTAGCACTGTGCTGTGATGTCACTCAATACCACTGACATCACTAGGTGTAAACAACATCTCTCCTTTGCTGTGTATGTGACTATGGAGCTGTTTGGTGATGTCGTCTATTACGGCCTTCATAGAAGCAACAGGAGATTGTTGCATCCATCTTGAACCCTCAGAACTACAGTGCTATGATGTCACTCACTTCCACAGGCCTTGCAGAGTGTAAACAACAACAACCCAGCTTTGTTGTGTATGTAACCAAAGGGATTTGTGATGTCACCTAGAACCTTCACAGCAGCGACAGCTTTATGAGGAGCATCAGCACTGCTCTGCCTGAGCAGAACCATCACCGCCATAGGTTGTCAAATAACCCGGATTTAACCCACACAGGTAAGTCCAATGGGGTGCAGGCATGTCCTCTATGCTTACAGCTTCCCGTGGGTGTTGGTTTGATACCGTTTGGGGACAGCCAAGGAGGCATCTGCAGGCAACAAAGGTAGGTGTGTGCTTGTGTGTGTGTTTCCTATGCAGATCCTAAGCCCAGTGTCACATGCAAGTAGGAGGAGTAAGAAGGGTTCCTGGCAAATCCGGGTTATGGATTGCATTTAAAAAGGCCCCGTGGGAGTGCAATGGGCCCCTGTCTTGCTGCTTAGCAATAATGGTATGGGTTTAGGTTCTGCTGTGTGTACTGGTGGTTGACTGCCCCCCAGCCCAGAGTGTGCATGGAAAATTGTCTGGCAGCCTCCCTGACAGCAAGCAGTGATAGTGCCCATGAAGGGGACCTTGTTGGGCCCGCCCCTTTCACGGTTATCGCTTCTCGGCCTTTTGGCTAAGATCAAGTGTAGTATCTGTTCTTATCAGTTTAATATCTGATACGTCCCCTATCTGGGGACCATATATTAAATGGATTTTTGAGAACGGGGGCCGATTTCGAAGCTTGCTTCCGTCGCCCTATGCATTGACCCGATATGGCAGTATCTTCGGGTACAGTGCACCACCCCCTTACAGGGTTAAAAAGAAAGATTCCTACTTTCATTGCTACCTGCTTGCTGGCTAGCCAGCTAGCCAGCCCTGTGGGCCTTGCTGCTGCTGCAGCCAAAAAACAAAAGGTGGTGCTGCTGCTGCTTCTGCTGCTTCTGCTTCTGCTTGTGTCTGGCCCCTGTTGGAGCGTCCAGGCACAGGACTTCTGCTGCTGCTGACTAAATGGCCTCCTTAATTGGATCATTTGAGTAGCCAGCACACCTGTGCAGGTAGGGCATGACATGATAGGCAGCTGCCTTGATAGCGGGTGGGTGCTGAATGTTCCTAATTGACAAAATAAGATTAATGCTTATGAAGAAATATAAAATCTCATCCCTTCCCCAATATCGCGCCACACCCCTACCCCTTAATTCCCTGGTTGAACGTGATGGACATATGTCTTTTTTCGACCGTACTAACTATGTAACTATGTAACATAACATGGGGGGGGGGGGGGGGTCTCCTGGCTGTTCACACAGGTGTGTCATTGCTGTACATTGACCATGCATTGCTTCTGTGGTATTGCAAAGGCAAAGACAAATGCTTCCAGCCATCCATTGCACTAATGGATTGGTCATCAGCTGGCTGTCTATGTCCCGCATCAATATAGACCAAAGTACAGAGGGTTAGGCTATGCTATTGTGCACCTACCTGATGCATCAGAAGGTGCGAGGCCCTTGCTAAATTCTGTGCACAGACTTTGAGATCTATGCTTTAGACTGTATCTAAACCTGCTCCAACATGGACTGACATTCTGGCCTACTTTCAGCCGATGCGACTTGTCTGTCGCTGAACAGTCGCTTTTTATGTATTCAGCACCTATGTATAATGTTGTAAAAATGCTCTAGAAGCTAAAGTCGCAGAAATGTCACACATATTTGGCCTGCAACTTTCTGTGCGACAAATTCAGACAGGAAAAATCAGTATAAATCCTTAGAAAATTATCCCCCAGTGTCTCCATCTGCTGGCGGTATTGAATAAGCATTGCTGCACTGATGGGGTATGCATTAGACGAAAAAAAAGAAGAAAAAGAAGAATAATACGCCCAGAAAAGAGGCGAAAAGGAGAAAAACGTAAAAAAACGTGAAAAAAAAGTAAGAGGAAGAGAAGGGAAAAAAAGGTGGAAATGGGTTTAAAAGTGATTTCGGCGGAGAAATATATATATATATATATATATATATATATATATATATATACGCGCACACACACACATATATATAAACGTATTCTCCGTTGAGATATTGCAGCCGCTGCTGTGTCCAGGCCCAGGAGCCTTAGCACTGTGCTGTGATGTCACTCAATACCACTGACATCACTAGGTGTAAACAACATCTCTCCTTTGCTGTGTATGTGACTATGGAGCTGTTTGGTGATGTCGTCTATTACGGCCTTCATAGAAGCAACAGGAGATTGTTGCATCCATCTTGAACCCTCAGAACTACAGTGCTATGATGTCACTCACTTCCACAGGCCTTGCAGAGTGTAAACAACAACAACCCAGCTTTGTTGTGTATGTAACCAAAGGGATTTGTGATGTCACCTAGAACCTTCACAGCAGCGACAGCTTTATGAGGAGCATCAGCACTGCTCTGCCTGAGCAGAACCATCACCGCCATAGGTTGTCAAATAACCCGGATTTAACCCACACAGGTAAGTCCAATGGGGTGCAGGCATGTCCTCTATGCTTACAGCTTCCCGTGGGTGTTGGTTTGATACCGTTTGGGGACAGCCAAGGAGGCATCTGCAGGCAACAAAGGTAGGTGTGTGCTTGTGTGTGTGTTTCCTATGCAGATCCTAAGCCCAGTGTCACATGCAAGTAGGAGGAGTAAGAAGGGTTCCTGGCAAATCCGGGTTATGGATTGCATTTAAAAAGGCCCCGTGGGAGTGCAATGGGCCCCTGTCTTGCTGCTTAGCAATAATGGTATGGGTTTAGGTTCTGCTGTGTGTACTGGTGGTTGACTGCCCCCCAGCCCAGAGTGTGCATGGAAAATTGTCTGGCAGCCTCCCTGACAGCAAGCAGTGATAGTGCCCATGAAGGGGACCTTGTTGGGCCCGCCCCTTTCACGGTTATCGCTTCTCGGCCTTTTGGCTAAGATCAAGTGTAGTATCTGTTCTTATCAGTTTAATATCTGATACGTCCCCTATCTGGGGACCATATATTAAATGGATTTTTGAGAACGGGGGCCGATTTCGAAGCTTGCTTCCGTCGCCCTATGCATTGACCCGATATGGCAGTATCTTCGGGTACAGTGCACCACCCCCTTACAGGGTTAAAAAGAAAGATTCCTACTTTCATTGCTACCTGCTTGCTGGCTAGCCAGCTAGCCAGCCCTGTGGGCCTTGCTGCTGCAGCCAAAAAACAAAAGGTGGTGCTGCTGCTGCTTCTGCTGCTTCTGCTTCTGCTTGTGTCTGGCCCCTGTTGGAGCGTCCAGGCACAGGACTTCTGCTGCTGCTGACTAAATGGCCTCCTTAATTGGATCATTTGAGTAGCCAGCACACCTGTGCAGGTAGGGCATGACATGATAGGCAGCTGCCTTGATAGCGGGTGGGTGCTGAATGTTCCTAATTGACAAAATAAGATTAATGCTTATGAAGAAATATAAAATCTCATCCCTTCCCCAATATCGCGCCACACCCCTACCCCTTAATTCCCTGGTTGAACGTGATGGACATATGTCTTTTTTCGACCGTACTAACTATGTAACTATGTAACATAACATGGGGGGGGTCTCCTGGCTGTTCACACAGGTGTGTCATTGCTGTACATTGACCATGCATTGCTTCTGTGGTATTGCAAAGGCAAAGACAAATGCTTCCAGCCATCCATTGCACTAATGGATTGGTCATCAGCTGGCTGTCTATGTCCCGCATCAATATAGACCAAAGTACAGAGGGTTAGGCTATGCTATTGTGCACCTACCTGATGCATCAGAAGGTGCGAGGCCCTTGCTAAATTCTGTGCACAGACTTTGAGATCTATGCTTTAGACTGTATCTAAACCTGCTCCAACATGGACTGACATTCTGGCCTACTTTCAGCCGATGCGACTTGTCTGTCGCTGAACAGTCGCTTTTTATGTATTCAGCACCTATGTATAATGTTGTAAAAATGCTCTAGAAGCTAAAGTCGCAGAAATGTCACACATATTTGGCCTGCAACTTTCTGTGCGACAAATTCAGACAGGAAAAATCAGTATAAATCCTTAGAAAATTATCCCCCAGTGTCTCCATCTGCTGGCGGTATTGAATAAGCATTGCTGCACTGATGGGGTATGCATTAGACGAAAAAAAAGAAGAAAAAGAAGAATAATACGCTCAGAAAAGAGGCGAAAAGGAGAAAAACGTAAAAAAACGTGAAAAAAAAGTAAGAGGAAGAGAAGGGAAAAAAAGGTGGAAATGGGTTTAAAAGTGATTTCGGCGGAGAAATATATATATATATATATATATATATATATATATATATATATGCGCACACACACACATAGATATAAACGTATTCTCCGTTGAGATATTGCAGCCGCTGCTGTGTCCAGGCCCAGGAGCCTTAGCACTGTGCTGTGATGTCACTCAATACCACTGACATCACTAGGTGTAAACAACATCTCTCCTTTGCTGTGTATGTGACTATGGAGCTGTTTGGTGATGTCGTCTATTACGGCCTTCATAGAAGCAACAGGAGATTGTTGCATCCATCTTGAACCCTCAGAACTACAGTGCTATGATGTCACTCACTTCCACAGGCCTTGCAGAGTGTAAACAACAACAACCCAGCTTTGTTGTGTATGTAACCAAAGGGATTTGTGATGTCACCTAGAACCTTCACAGCAGCGACAGCTTTATGAGGAGCATCAGCACTGCTCTGCCTGAGCAGAACCATCACCGCCATAGGTTGTCAAATAACCCGGATTTAACCCACACAGGTAAGTCCAATGGGGTGCAGGCATGTCCTCTATGCTTACAGCTTCCCGTGGGTGTTGGTTTGATACCGTTTGGGGACAGCCAAGGAGGCATCTGCAGGCAACAAAGGTAGGTGTGTGCTTGTGTGTGTGTTTCCTATGCAGATCCTAAGCCCAGTGTCACATGCAAGTAGGAGGAGTAAGAAGGGTTCCTGGCAAATCCGGGTTATGGATTGCATTTAAAAAGGCCCCGTGGGAGTGCAATGGGCCCCTGTCTTGCTGCTTAGCAATAATGGTATGGGTTTAGGTTCTGCTGTGTGTACTGGTGGTTGACTGCCCCCCAGCCCAGAGTGTGCATGGAAAATTGTCTGGCAGCCTCCCTGACAGCAAGCAGTGATAGTGCCCATGAAGGGGACCTTGTTGGGCCCGCCCCTTTCACGGTTATCGCTTCTCGGCCTTTTGGCTAAGATCAAGTGTAGTATCTGTTCTTATCAGTTTAATATCTGATACGTCCCCTATCTGGGGACCATATATTAAATGGATTTTTGAGAACGGGGGCCGATTTCGAAGCTTGCTTCCGTCGCCCTATGCATTGACCCGATATGGCAGTATCTTCGGGTACAGTGCACCACCCCCTTACAGGGTTAAAAAGAAAGATTCCTACTTTCATTGCTACCTGCTTGCTGGCTAGCCAGCTAGCCAGCCCTGTGGGCCTTGCTGCTGCTGCAGCCAAAAAACAAAAGGTGGTGCTGCTGCTGCTTCTGCTGCTTCTGCTTCTGCTTGTGTCTGGCCCCTGTTGGAGCGTCCAGGCACAGGACTTCTGCTGCTGCTGACTAAATGGCCTCCTTAATTGGATCATTTGAGTAGCCAGCACACCTGTGCAGGTAGGGCATGACATGATAGGCAGCTGCCTTGATAGCGGGTGGGTGCTGAATGTTCCTAATTGACAAAATAAGATTAATGCTTATGAAGAAATATAAAATCTCATCCCTTCCCCAATATCGCGCCACACCCCTACCCCTTAATTCCCTGGTTGAACGTGATGGACATATGTCTTTTTTCGACCGTACTAACTATGTAACTATGTAACATAACATGGGGGGGGGGGGGGGGGGTCTCCTGGCTGTTCACACAGGTGTGTCATTGCTGTACATTGACCATGCATTGCTTCTGTGGTATTGCAAAGGCAAAGACAAATGCTTCCAGCCATCCATTGCACTAATGGATTGGTCATCAGCTGGCTGTCTATGTCCCGCATCAATATAGACCAAAGTACAGAGGGTTAGGCTATGCTATTGTGCACCTACCTGATGCATCAGAAGGTGCGAGGCCCTTGCTAAATTCTGTGCACAGACTTTGAGATCTATGCTTTAGACTGTATCTAAACCTGCTCCAACATGGACTGACATTCTGGCCTACTTTCAGCCGATGCGACTTGTCTGTCGCTGAACAGTCGCTTTTTATGTATTCAGCACCTATGTATAATGTTGTAAAAATGCTCTAGAAGCTAAAGTCGCAGAAATGTCACACATATTTGGCCTGCAACTTTCTGTGCGACAAATTCAGACAGGAAAAATCAGTATAAATCCTTAGAAAATTATCCCCCAGTGTCTCCATCTGCTGGCGGTATTGAATAAGCATTGCTGCACTGATGGGGTATGCATTAGACGAAAAAAAAGAAGAAAAAGAAGAATAATACGCTCAGAAAAGAGGCGAAAAGGAGAAAAACGTAAAAAAACGTGAAAAAAAAGTAAGAGGAAGAGAAGGGAAAAAAAGGTGGAAATGGGTTTAAAAGTGATTTCGGCGGAGAAATATATATATATATATATATATATATATATATATATATGCGCACACACACACATAGATATAAACGTATTCTCCGTTGAGATATTGCAGCCGCTGCTGTGTCCAGGCCCAGGAGCCTTAGCACTGTGCTGTGATGTCACTCAATACCACTGACATCACTAGGTGTAAACAACATCTCTCCTTTGCTGTGTATGTGACTATGGAGCTGTTTGGTGATGTCGTCTATTACGGCCTTCATAGAAGCAACAGGAGATTGTTGCATCCATCTTGAACCCTCAGAACTACAGTGCTATGATGTCACTCACTTCCACAGGCCTTGCAGAGTGTAAACAACAACAACCCAGCTTTGTTGTGTATGTAACCAAAGGGATTTGTGATGTCACCTAGAACCTTCACAGCAGCGACAGCTTTATGAGGAGCATCAGCACTGCTCTGCCTGAGCAGAACCATCACCGCCATAGGTTGTCAAATAACCCGGATTTAACCCACACAGGTAAGTCCAATGGGGTGCAGGCATGTCCTCTATGCTTACAGCTTCCCGTGGGTGTTGGTTTGATACCGTTTGGGGACAGCCAAGGAGGCATCTGCAGGCAACAAAGGTAGGTGTGTGCTTGTGTGTGTGTTTCCTATGCAGATCCTAAGCCCAGTGTCACATGCAAGTAGGAGGAGTAAGAAGGGTTCCTGGCAAATCCGGGTTATGGATTGCATTTAAAAAGGCCCCGTGGGAGTGCAATGGGCCCCTGTCTTGCTGCTTAGCAATAATGGTATGGGTTTAGGTTCTGCTGTGTGTACTGGTGGTTGACTGCCCCCCAGCCCAGAGTGTGCATGGAAAATTGTCTGGCAGCCTCCCTGACAGCAAGCAGTGATAGTGCCCATGAAGGGGACCTTGTTGGGCCCGCCCCTTTCACGGTTATCGCTTCTCGGCCTTTTGGCTAAGATCAAGTGTAGTATCTGTTCTTATCAGTTTAATATCTGATACGTCCCCTATCTGGGGACCATATATTAAATGGATTTTTGAGAACGGGGGCCGATTTCGAAGCTTGCTTCCGTCGCCCTATGCATTGACCCGATATGGCAGTATCTTCGGGTACAGTGCACCACCCCCTTACAGGGTTAAAAAGAAAGATTCCTACTTTCATTGCTACCTGCTTGCTGGCTAGCCAGCTAGCCAGCCCTGTGGGCCTTGCTGCTGCTGCAGCCAAAAAACAAAAGGTGGTGCTGCTGCTGCTTCTGCTGCTTCTGCTTCTGCTTGTGTCTGGCCCCTGTTGGAGCGTCCAGGCACAGGACTTCTGCTGCTGCTGACTAAATGGCCTCCTTAATTGGATCATTTGAGTAGCCAGCACACCTGTGCAGGTAGGGCATGACATGATAGGCAGCTGCCTTGATAGCGGGTGGGTGCTGAATGTTCCTAATTGACAAAATAAGATTAATGCTTATGAAGAAATATAAAATCTCATCCCTTCCCCAATATCGCGCCACACCCCTACCCCTTAATTCCCTGGTTGAACGTGATGGACATATGTCTTTTTTCGACCGTACTAACTATGTAACTATGTAACATAACATGGGGGGGGGGGGGGGGGTCTCCTGGCTGTTCACACAGGTGTGTCATTGCTGTACATTGACCATGCATTGCTTCTGTGGTATTGCAAAGGCAAAGACAAATGCTTCCAGCCATCCATTGCACTAATGGATTGGTCATCAGCTGGCTGTCTATGTCCCGCATCAATATAGACCAAAGTACAGAGGGTTAGGCTATGCTATTGTGCACCTACCTGATGCATCAGAAGGTGCGAGGCCCTTGCTAAATTCTGTGCACAGACTTTGAGATCTATGCTTTAGACTGTATCTAAACCTGCTCCAACATGGACTGACATTCTGGCCTACTTTCAGCCGATGCGACTTGTCTGTCGCTGAACAGTCGCTTTTTATGTATTCAGCACCTATGTATAATGTTGTAAAAATGCTCTAGAAGCTAAAGTCGCAGAAATGTCACACATATTTGGCCTGCAACTTTCTGTGCGACAAATTCAGACAGGAAAAATCAGTATAAATCCTTAGAAAATTATCCCCCAGTGTCTCCATCTGCTGGCGGTATTGAATAAGCATTGCTGCACTGATGGGGTATGCATTAGACGAAAAAAAAGAAGAAAAAGAAGAATAATACGCCCAGAAAAGAGGCGAAAAGGAGAAAAACGTAAAAAAACGTGAAAAAAAAGTAAGAGGAAGAGAAGGGAAAAAAAGGTGGAAATGGGTTTAAAAGTGATTTCGGCGGAGAAATATATATATATATATATATATATGCGCACACACACACATAGATATAAACGTATTCTCCGTTGAGATATTGCAGCCGCTGCTGTGTCCAGGCCCAGGAGCCTTAGCACTGTGCTGTGATGTCACTCAATACCACTGACATCACTAGGTGTAAACAACATCTCTCCTTTGCTGTGTATGTGACTATGGAGCTGTTTGGTGATGTCGTCTATTACGGCCTTCATAGAAGCAACAGGAGATTGTTGCATCCATCTTGAACCCTCAGAACTACAGTGCTATGATGTCACTCACTTCCACAGGCCTTGCAGAGTGTAAACAACAACAACCCAGCTTTGTTGTGTATGTAACCAAAGGGATTTGTGATGTCACCTAGAACCTTCACAGCAGCGACAGCTTTATGAGGAGCATCAGCACTGCTCTGCCTGAGCAGAACCATCACCGCCATAGGTTGTCAAATAACCCGGATTTAACCCACACAGGTAAGTCCAATGGGGTGCAGGCATGTCCTCTATGCTTACAGCTTCCCGTGGGTGTTGGTTTGATACCGTTTGGGGACAGCCAAGGAGGCATCTGCAGGCAACAAAGGTAGGTGTGTGCTTGTGTGTGTGTTTCCTATGCAGATCCTAAGCCCAGTGTCACATGCAAGTAGGAGGAGTAAGAAGGGTTCCTGGCAAATCCGGGTTATGGATTGCATTTAAAAAGGCCCCGTGGGAGTGCAATGGGCCCCTGTCTTGCTGCTTAGCAATAATGGTATGGGTTTAGGTTCTGCTGTGTGTACTGGTGGTTGACTGCCCCCCAGCCCAGAGTGTGCATGGAAAATTGTCTGGCAGCCTCCCTGACAGCAAGCAGTGATAGTGCCCATGAAGGGGACCTTGTTGGGCCCGCCCCTTTCACGGTTATCGCTTCTCGGCCTTTTGGCTAAGATCAAGTGTAGTATCTGTTCTTATCAGTTTAATATCTGATACGTCCCCTATCTGGGGACCATATATTAAATGGATTTTTGAGAACGGGGGCCGATTTCGAAGCTTGCTTCCGTCGCCCTATGCATTGACCCGATATGGCAGTATCTTCGGGTACAGTGCACCACCCCCTTACAGGGTTAAAAAGAAAGATTCCTACTTTCATTGCTACCTGCTTGCTGGCTAGCCAGCTAGCCAGCCCTGTGGGCCTTGCTGCTGCTGCAGCCAAAAAACAAAAGGTGGTGCTGCTGCTGCTTCTGCTGCTTCTGCTTCTGCTTGTGTCTGGCCCCTGTTGGAGCGTCCAGGCACAGGACTTCTGCTGCTGCTGACTAAATGGCCTCCTTAATTGGATCATTTGAGTAGCCAGCACACCTGTGCAGGTAGGGCATGACATGATAGGCAGCTGCCTTGATAGCGGGTGGGTGCTGAATGTTCCTAATTGACAAAATAAGATTAATGCTTATGAAGAAATATAAAATCTCATCCCTTCCCCAATATCGCGCCACACCCCTACCCCTTAATTCCCTGGTTGAACGTGATGGACATATGTCTTTTTTCGACCGTACTAACTATGTAACTATGTAACATAACATGGGGGGGGGGGGGGTCTCCTGGCTGTTCACACAGGTGTGTCATTGCTGTACATTGACCATGCATTGCTTCTGTGGTATTGCAAAGGCAAAGACAAATGCTTCCAGCCATCCATTGCACTAATGGATTGGTCATCAGCTGGCTGTCTATGTCCCGCATCAATATAGACCAAAGTACAGAGGGTTAGGCTATGCTATTGTGCACCTACCTGATGCATCAGAAGGTGCGAGGCCCTTGCTAAATTCTGTGCACAGACTTTGAGATCTATGCTTTAGACTGTATCTAAACCTGCTCCAACATGGACTGACATTCTGGCCTACTTTCAGCCGATGCGACTTGTCTGTCGCTGAACAGTCGCTTTTTATGTATTCAGCACCTATGTATAATGTTGTAAAAATGCTCTAGAAGCTAAAGTCGCAGAAATGTCACACATATTTGGCCTGCAACTTTCTGTGCGACAAATTCAGACAGGAAAAATCAGTATAAATCCTTAGAAAATTATCCCCCAGTGTCTCCATCTGCTGGCGGTATTGAATAAGCATTGCTGCACTGATGGGGTATGCATTAGACGAAAAAAAAGAAGAAAAAGAAGAATAATACGCCCAGAAAAGAGGCGAAAAGGAGAAAAACGTAAAAAAACGTGAAAAAAAAGTAAGAGGAAGAGAAGGGAAAAAAAGGTGGAAATGGGTTTAAAAGTGATTTCGGCGGAGAAATATATATATATATATATATATATGCGCACACACACACATAGATATAAACGTATTCTCCGTTGAGATATTGCAGCCGCTGCTGTGTCCAGGCCCAGGAGCCTTAGCACTGTGCTGTGATGTCACTCAATACCACTGACATCACTAGGTGTAAACAACATCTCTCCTTTGCTGTGTATGTGACTATGGAGCTGTTTGGTGATGTCGTCTATTACGGCCTTCATAGAAGCAACAGGAGATTGTTGCATCCATCTTGAACCCTCAGAACTACAGTGCTATGATGTCACTCACTTCCACAGGCCTTGCAGAGTGTAAACAACAACAACCCAGCTTTGTTGTGTATGTAACCAAAGGGATTTGTGATGTCACCTAGAACCTTCACAGCAGCGACAGCTTTATGAGGAGCATCAGCACTGCTCTGCCTGAGCAGAACCATCACCGCCATAGGTTGTCAAATAACCCGGATTTAACCCACACAGGTAAGTCCAATGGGGTGCAGGCATGTCCTCTATGCTTACAGCTTCCCGTGGGTGTTGGTTTGATACCGTTTGGGGACAGCCAAGGAGGCATCTGCAGGCAACAAAGGTAGGTGTGTGCTTGTGTGTGTGTTTCCTATGCAGATCCTAAGCCCAGTGTCACATGCAAGTAGGAGGAGTAAGAAGGGTTCCTGGCAAATCCGGGTTATGGATTGCATTTAAAAAGGCCCCGTGGGAGTGCAATGGGCCCCTGTCTTGCTGCTTAGCAATAATGGTATGGGTTTAGGTTCTGCTGTGTGTACTGGTGGTTGACTGCCCCCCAGCCCAGAGTGTGCATGGAAAATTGTCTGGCAGCCTCCCTGACAGCAAGCAGTGATAGTGCCCATGAAGGGGACCTTGTTGGGCCCGCCCCTTTCACGGTTATCGCTTCTCGGCCTTTTGGCTAAGATCAAGTGTAGTATCTGTTCTTATCAGTTTAATATCTGATACGTCCCCTATCTGGGGACCATATATTAAATGGATTTTTGAGAACGGGGGCCGATTTCGAAGCTTGCTTCCGTCGCCCTATGCATTGACCCGATATGGCAGTATCTTCGGGTACAGTGCACCACCCCCTTACAGGGTTAAAAAGAAAGATTCCTACTTTCATTGCTACCTGCTTGCTGGCTAGCCAGCTAGCCAGCCCTGTGGGCCTTGCTGCTGCTGCAGCCAAAAAACAAAAGGTGGTGCTGCTGCTGCTTCTGCTGCTTCTGCTTCTGCTTGTGTCTGGCCCCTGTTGGAGCGTCCAGGCACAGGACTTCTGCTGCTGCTGACTAAATGGCCTCCTTAATTGGATCATTTGAGTAGCCAGCACACCTGTGCAGGTAGGGCATGACATGATAGGCAGCTGCCTTGATAGCGGGTGGGTGCTGAATGTTCCTAATTGACAAAATAAGATTAATGCTTATGAAGAAATATAAAATCTCATCCCTTCCCCAATATCGCGCCACACCCCTACCCCTTAATTCCCTGGTTGAACGTGATGGACATATGTCTTTTTTCGACCGTACTAACTATGTAACTATGTAACATAACATGGGGGGGGGGGGGGTCTCCTGGCTGTTCACACAGGTGTGTCATTGCTGTACATTGACCATGCATTGCTTCTGTGGTATTGCAAAGGCAAAGACAAATGCTTCCAGCCATCCATTGCACTAATGGATTGGTCATCAGCTGGCTGTCTATGTCCCGCATCAATATAGACCAAAGTACAGAGGGTTAGGCTATGCTATTGTGCACCTACCTGATGCATCAGAAGGTGCGAGGCCCTTGCTAAATTCTGTGCACAGACTTTGAGATCTATGCTTTAGACTGTATCTAAACCTGCTCCAACATGGACTGACATTCTGGCCTACTTTCAGCCGATGCGACTTGTCTGTCGCTGAACAGTCGCTTTTTATGTATTCAGCACCTATGTATAATGTTGTAAAAATGCTCTAGAAGCTAAAGTCGCAGAAATGTCACACATATTTGGCCTGCAACTTTCTGTGCGACAAATTCAGACAGGAAAAATCAGTATAAATCCTTAGAAAATTATCCCCCAGTGTCTCCATCTGCTGGCGGTATTGAATAAGCATTGCTGCACTGATGGGGTATGCATTAGACGAAAAAAAAGAAGAAAAAGAAGAATAATACGCCCAGAAAAGAGGCGAAAAGGAGAAAAACGTAAAAAAACGTGAAAAAAAAGTAAGAGGAAGAGAAGGGAAAAAAAGGTGGAAATGGGTTTAAAAGTGATTTCGGCGGAGAAATATATATATATATATATATATATATATATATATATATATATATATGCGCACACACACACATAGATATAAACGTATTCTCCGTTGAGATATTGCAGCCGCTGCTGTGTCCAGGCCCAGGAGCCTTAGCACTGTGCTGTGATGTCACTCAATACCACTGACATCACTAGGTGTAAACAACATCTCTCCTTTGCTGTGTATGTGACTATGGAGCTGTTTGGTGATGTCGTCTATTACGGCCTTCATAGAAGCAACAGGAGATTGTTGCATCCATCTTGAACCCTCAGAACTACAGTGCTATGATGTCACTCACTTCCACAGGCCTTGCAGAGTGTAAACAACAACAACCCAGCTTTGTTGTGTATGTAACCAAAGGGATTTGTGATGTCACCTAGAACCTTCACAGCAGCGACAGCTTTATGAGGAGCATCAGCACTGCTCTGCCTGAGCAGAACCATCACCGCCGTAGGTTGTCAAATAACCCGGATTTAACCCACACAGGTAAGTCCAATGGGGTGCAGGCATGTCCTCTATGCTTACAGCTTCCCGTGGGTGTTGGTTTGATACCGTTTGGGGACAGCCAAGGAGGCATCTGCAGGCAACAAAGGTAGGTGTGTGCTTGTGTGTGTGTTTCCTATGCAGATCCTAAGCCCAGTGTCACATGCAAGTAGGAGGAGTAAGAAGGGTTCCTGGCAAATCCGGGTTATGGATTGCATTTAAAAAGGCCCCGTGGGAGTGCAATGGGCCCCTGTCTTGCTGCTTAGCAATAATGGTATGGGTTTAGGTTCTGCTGTGTGTACTGGTGGTTGACTGCCCCCCAGCCCAGAGTGTGCATGGAAAATTGTCTGGCAGCCTCCCTGACAGCAAGCAGTGATAGTGCCCATGAAGGGGACCTTGTTGGGCCCGCCCCTTTCACGGTTATCGCTTCTCGGCCTTTTGGCTAAGATCAAGTGTAGTATCTGTTCTTATCAGTTTAATATCTGATACGTCCCCTATCTGGGGACCATATATTAAATGGATTTTTGAGAACGGGGGCCGATTTCGAAGCTTGCTTCCGTCGCCCTATGCATTGACCCGATATGGCAGTATCTTCGGGTACAGTGCACCACCCCCTTACAGGGTTAAAAAGAAAGATTCCTACTTTCATTGCTACCTGCTTGCTGGCTAGCCAGCTAGCCAGCCCTGTGGGCCTTGCTGCTGCTGCAGCCAAAAAACAAAAGGTGGTGCTGCTGCTGCTTCTGCTGCTTCTGCTTCTGCTTGTGTCTGGCCCCTGTTGGAGCGTCCAGGCACAGGACTTCTGCTGCTGCTGACTAAATGGCCTCCTTAATTGGATCATTTGAGTAGCCAGCACACCTGTGCAGGTAGGGCATGACATGATAGGCAGCTGCCTTGATAGCGGGTGGGTGCTGAATGTTCCTAATTGACAAAATAAGATTAATGCTTATGAAGAAATATAAAATCTCATCCCTTCCCCAATATCGCGCCACACCCCTACCCCTTAATTCCCTGGTTGAACGTGATGGACATATGTCTTTTTTCGACCGTACTAACTATGTAACTATGTAACATAACATGGGGGGGGGGGGTCTCCTGGCTGTTCACACAGGTGTGTCATTGCTGTACATTGACCATGCATTGCTTCTGTGGTATTGCAAAGGCAAAGACAAATGCTTCCAGCCATCCATTGCACTAATGGATTGGTCATCAGCTGGCTGTCTATGTCCCGCATCAATATAGACCAAAGTACAGAGGGTTAGGCTATGCTATTGTGCACCTACCTGATGCATCAGAAGGTGCGAGGCCCTTGCTAAATTCTGTGCACAGACTTTGAGATCTATGCTTTAGACTGTATCTAAACCTGCTCCAACATGGACTGACATTCTGGCCTACTTTCAGCCGATGCGACTTGTCTGTCGCTGAACAGTCGCTTTTTATGTATTCAGCACCTATGTATAATGTTGTAAAAATGCTCTAGAAGCTAAAGTCGCAGAAATGTCACACATATTTGGCCTGCAACTTTCTGTGCGACAAATTCAGACAGGAAAAATCAGTATAAATCCTTAGAAAATTATCCCCCAGTGTCTCCATCTGCTGGCGGTATTGAATAAGCATTGCTGCACTGATGGGGTATGCATTAGACGAAAAAAAAAGAAGAAAAAGAAGAATAATACGCCCAGAAAAGAGGCGAAAAGGAGAAAAACGTAAAAAAACGTGAAAAAAAAAGTAAGAGGAAGAGAAGGGAAAAAAAGGTGGAAATGGGTTTAAAAGTGATTTCGGCGGAGAAATATATATATATATATATATATATATATATATATATATATATGCGCACACACACACATAGATATAAACGTATTCTCCGTTGAGATATTGCAGCCGCTGCTGTGTCCAGGCCCAGGAGCCTTAGCACTGTGCTGTGATGTCACTCAATACCACTGACATCACTAGGTGTAAACAACATCTCTCCTTTGCTGTGTATGTGACTATGGAGCTGTTTGGTGATGTCGTCTATTACGGCCTTCATAGAAGCAACAGGAGATTGTTGCATCCATCTTGAACCCTCAGAACTACAGTGCTATGATGTCACTCACTTCCACAGGCCTTGCAGAGTGTAAACAACAACAACCCAGCTTTGTTGTGTATGTAACCAAAGGGATTTGTGATGTCACCTAGAACCTTCACAGCAGCGACAGCTTTATGAGGAGCATCAGCACTGCTCTGCCTGAGCAGAACCATCACCGCCATAGGTTGTCAAATAACCCGGATTTAACCCACACAGGTAAGTCCAATGGGGTGCAGGCATGTCCTCTATGCTTACAGCTTCCCGTGGGTGTTGGTTTGATACCGTTTGGGGACAGCCAAGGAGGCATCTGCAGGCAACAAAGGTAGGTGTGTGCTTGTGTGTGTGTTTCCTATGCAGATCCTAAGCCCAGTGTCACATGCAAGTAGGAGGAGTAAGAAGGGTTCCTGGCAAATCCGGTTATGGATTGCATTTAAAAAGGCCCCGTGGGAGTGCAATGGGCCCCTGTCTTGCTGCTTAGCAATAATGGTATGGGTTTAGGTTCTGCTGTGTGTACTGGTGGTTGACTGCCCCCCAGCCCAGAGTGTGCATGGAAAATTGTCTGGCAGCCTCCCTGACAGCAAGCAGTGATAGTGCCCATGAAGGGGACCTTGTTGGGCCCGCCCCTTTCACGGTTATCGCTTCTCGGCCTTTTGGCTAAGATCAAGTGTAGTATCTGTTCTTATCAGTTTTCATGCTGGTGGGGATGGGTGCTGCATGGAGGATGCAGGTGTACCAGGGCTTTCCGGGGCTGGTTCTGAGGAATCAGCTCGACGGCTGCCCCGATGTGACCTGTTCCCTCCGGGTCTCGCCATGAGGCTGAGAGGGTCTAGAGCCGAGGTACTTTTGTGCCTCGGGGAGTGGTGACCCCGAGGTGCCGAAACTCACTGGGAGAATAGACTCACTGAGTTGAAGCACGGGCACCATAATCTCTTCACCTTGTGGCACTCACCTCTTGATTCCCGGCCTTCTGGCTAGGATCAGAGAAATTTTTATAGATCCGCCGGATGTCCGGGCAGTATATCTGCACACATTCACTTATTTATTTCTTTTTTGTCTCACTGTGTCACTTTTTGCGTGTTGTGTGTTCACAGGATTTGTCAGGATGCGGTAGCCCTTCTGGGTGTCCCTCTGGCGGTCTAGGGGAGGTGTGTGTGGCCATTAGGTTCCGCACCTCCCTGCAAACACCCCGGGTACTCCTGCTTTGGCAGGGTACCTACCGTAATCGGCTCTGCGGGCAGATACCTTGGCTAACGCCAAGGGGGATGCCGGGAGCATTTGTGGTCCCCTAGTAGCTTCGGTGAAAAGGGACATCGAACCTGGAACCTCGCAGGTACCTTTTGGTCCGGAGGCGAAGGGTAAGGTTTGTTGGGGGGCCTCTCTCCTATCGGAGAAGGGCTTGCGATAGACCGCATCCTTTGTGCACGTTTTTTTAGTGTAACACGTTTGCACTTTTTCTTGCACTTTGGGTGAATCGAAAGCACGTTCCTCGGCTTTAAAAAAAAAAAAAAAAAAAAAAAAATCTGTTCTTATCAGTTTAATATCTGATACGTCCCCTATCTGGGGACCATATATTAAATGGATTTTTGAGAACGGGGGCCGATTTCGAAGCTTGCTTCCGTCGCCCTATGCATTGACCCGATATGGCAGTATCTTCGGGTACAGTGCACCACCCCCTTACAGGGTTAAAAAGAAAGATTCCTACTTTCATTGCTACCTGCTTGCTGGCTAGCCAGCTAGCCAGCCCTGTGGGCCTTGCTGCTGCTGCAGCCAAAAAACAAAGGTGGTGCTGCTGCTGCTTCTGCTGCTTCTGCTTCTGCTTGTGTCTGGCCCCTGTTGGAGCGTCCAGGCACAGGACTTCTGCTGCTGCTGACTAAATGGCCTCCTTAATTGGATCATTTGAGTAGCCAGCACACCTGTGCAGGTAGGGCATGACATGATAGGCAGCTGCCTTGATAGCGGGTGGGTGCTGAATGTTCCTAATTGACAAAATAAGATTAATGCTTATGAAGAAATATAAAATCTCATCCCTTCCCCAATACACCCCTACCCCTTAATTCCCTGGTTGAACGTGATGGACATATGTCTTTTTTCGACCGTACTAACTATGTAACTATGTAACATAACATGGGGGGGGGGGGGGGGGGTCTCCTGGCTGTTCACACAGGTGTGTCATTGCTGTACATTGACCATGCATTGCTTCTGTGGTATTGCAAAGGCAAAGACAAATGCTTCCAGCCATCCATTGCACTAATGGATTGGTCATCAGCTGGCTGTCTATGTCCCGCATCAATATAGACCAAAGTACAGAGGGTTAGGCTATGCTATTGTGCACCTACCTGATGCATCAGAAGGTGCGAGGCCCTTGCTAAATTCTGTGCACAGACTTTGAGATCTATGCTTTAGACTGTATCTAAACCTGCTCCAACATGGACTGACATTCTGGCCTACTTTCAGCCGATGCGACTTGTCTGTCGCTGAACAGTCGCTTTTTATGTATTCAGCACCTATGTATAATGTTGTAAAAATGCTCTAGAAGCTAAAGTCGCAGAAATGTCACACATATTTGGCCTGCAACTTTCTGTGCGACAAATTCAGACAGGAAAAATCAGTATAAATCCTTAGAAAATTATCCCCCAGTGTCTCCATCTGCTGGCGGTATTGAATAAGCATTGCTGCACTGATGGGGTATGCATTAGACGAAAAAAAAGAAGAAAAAGAAGAATAATACGCCCAGAAAAGAGGCGAAAAGGAGAAAAACGTAAAAAAACGTGAAAAAAAAGTAAGAGGAAGAGAAGGGAAAAAAAGGTGGAAATGGGTTTAAAAGTGATTTCGGCGGAGAAATATATATATATATATATATATATATATATATATATATATATATATGCGCACACACACACATAGATATAAACGTATTCTCCGTTGAGATATTGCAGCCGCTGCTGTGTCCAGGCCCAGGAGCCTTAGCACTGTGCTGTGATGTCACTCAATACCACTGACATCACTAGGTGTAAACAACATCTCTCCTTTGCTGTGTATGTGACTATGGAGCTGTTTGGTGATGTCGTCTATTACGGCCTTCATAGAAGCAACAGGAGATTGTTGCATCCATCTTGAACCCTCAGAACTACAGTGCTATGATGTCACTCACTTCCACAGGCCTTGCAGAGTGTAAACAACAACAACCCAGCTTTGTTGTGTATGTAACCAAAGGGATTTGTGATGTCACCTAGAACCTTCACAGCAGCGACAGCTTTATGAGGAGCATCAGCACTGCTCTGCCTGAGCAGAACCATCACCGCCATAGGTTGTCAAATAACCCGGATTTAACCCACACAGGTAAGTCCAATGGGGTGCAGGCATGTCCTCTATGCTTACAGCTTCCCGTGGGTGTTGGTTTGATACCGTTTGGGGACAGCCAAGGAGGCATCTGCAGGCAACAAAGGTAGGTGTGTGCTTGTGTGTGTGTTTCCTATGCAGATCCTAAGCCCAGTGTCACATGCAAGTAGGAGGAGTAAGAAGGGTTCCTGGCAAATCCGGGTTATGGATTGCATTTAAAAAGGCCCCGTGGGAGTGCAATGGGCCCCTGTCTTGCTGCTTAGCAATAATGGTATGGGTTTAGGTTCTGCTGTGTGTACTGGTGGTTGACTGCCCCCCAGCCCAGAGTGTGCATGGAAAATTGTCTGGCAGCCTCCCTGACAGCAAGCAGTGATAGTGCCCATGAAGGGGACCTTGTTGGGCCCGCCCCTTTCACGGTTATCGCTTCTCGGCCTTTTGGCTAAGATCAAGTGTAGTATCTGTTCTTATCAGTTTAATATCTGATACGTCCCCTATCTGGGGACCATATATTAAATGGATTTTTGAGAACGGGGGCCGATTTCGAAGCTTGCTTCCGTCGCCCTATGCATTGACCCGATATGGCAGTATCTTCGGGTACAGTGCACCACCCCCTTACAGGGTTAAAAAGAAAGATTCCTACTTTCATTGCTACCTGCTTGCTGGCTAGCCAGCTAGCCAGCCCTGTGGGCCTTGCTGCTGCTGCAGCCAAAAAACAAAAGGTGGTGCTGCTGCTGCTTCTGCTGCTTCTGCTTCTGCTTGTGTCTGGCCCCTGTTGGAGCGTCCAGGCACAGGACTTCTGCTGCTGCTGACTAAATGGCCTCCTTAATTGGATCATTTGAGTAGCCAGCACACCTGTGCAGGTAGGGCATGACATGATAGGCAGCTGCCTTGATAGCGGGTGGGTGCTGAATGTTCCTAATTGACAAAATAAGATTAATGCTTATGAAGAAATATAAAATCTCATCCCTTCCCCAATATCGCGCCACACCCCTACCACCTTAATTCCCTGGTTGAACGTGATGGACATATGTCTTTTTTCGACCGTACTAACTATGTAACTATGTAACATAACATGGGGGGGGGGGGGGGGGTCTCCTGGCTGTTCACACAGGTGTGTCATTGCTGTACATTGACCATGCATTGCTTCTGTGGTATTGCAAAGGCAAAGACAAATGCTTCCAGCCATCCATTGCACTAATGGATTGGTCATCAGCTGGCTGTCTATGTCCCGCATCAATATAGACCAAAGTACAGAGGGTTAGGCTATGCTATTGTGCACCTACCTGATGCATCAGAAGGTGCGAGGCCCTTGCTAAATTCTGTGCACAGACTTTGAGATCTATGCTTTAGACTGTATCTAAACCTGCTCCAACATGGACTGACATTCTGGCCTACTTTCAGCCGATGCGACTTGTCTGTCGCTGAACAGTCGCTTTTTATGTATTCAGCACCTATGTATAATGTTGTAAAAATGCTCTAGAAGCTAAAGTCGCAGAAATGTCACACATATTTGGCCTGCAACTTTCTGTGCGACAAATTCAGACAGGAAAAATCAGTATAAATCCTTAGAAAATTATCCCCCAGTGTCTCCATCTGCTGGCGGTATTGAATAAGCATTGCTGCACTGATGGGGTATGCATTAGACGAAAAAAAAGAAGAAAAAGAAGAATAATACGCCCAGAAAAGAGGCGAAAAGGAGAAAAACGTAAAAAAACGTGAAAAAAAAGTAAGAGGAAGAGAAGGGAAAAAAAGGTGGAAATGGGTTTAAAAGTGATTTCGGCGGAGAAATATATATATATATATATATATATATATATATATATATATATATATGCGCACACACACACATAGATATAAACGTATTCTCCGTTGAGATATTGCAGCCGCTGCTGTGTCCAGGCCCAGGAGCCTTAGCACTGTGCTGTGATGTCACTCAATACCACTGACATCACTAGGTGTAAACAACATCTCTCCTTTGCTGTGTATGTGACTATGGAGCTGTTTGGTGATGTCGTCTATTACGGCCTTCATAGAAGCAACAGGAGATTGTTGCATCCATCTTGAACCCTCAGAACTACAGTGCTATGATGTCACTCACTTCCACAGGCCTTGCAGAGTGTAAACAACAACAACCCAGCTTTGTTGTGTATGTAACCAAAGGGATTTGTGATGTCACCTAGAACCTTCACAGCAGCGACAGCTTTATGAGGAGCATCAGCACTGCTCTGCCTGAGCAGAACCATCACCGCCATAGGTTGTCAAATAACCCGGATTTAACCCACACAGGTAAGTCCAATGGGGTGCAGGCATGTCCTCTATGCTTACAGCTTCCCGTGGGTGTTGGTTTGATACCGTTTGGGGACAGCCAAGGAGGCATCTGCAGGCAACAAAGGTAGGTGTGTGCTTGTGTGTGTGTTTCCTATGCAGATCCTAAGCCCAGTGTCACATGCAAGTAGGAGGAGTAAGAAGGGTTCCTGGCAAATCCGGGTTATGGATTGCATTTAAAAAGGCCCCGTGGGAGTGCAATGGGCCCCTGTCTTGCTGCTTAGCAATAATGGTATGGGTTTAGGTTCTGCTGTGTGTACTGGTGGTTGACTGCCCCCCAGCCCAGAGTGTGCATGGAAAATTGTCTGGCAGCCTCCCTGACAGCAAGCAGTGATAGTGCCCATGAAGGGGACCTTGTTGGGCCCGCCCCTTTCACGGTTATCGCTTCTCGGCCTTTTGGCTAAGATCAAGTGTAGTATCTGTTCTTATCAGTTTAATATCTGATACGTCCCCTATCTGGGGACCATATATTAAATGGATTTTTGAGAACGGGGGCCGATTTCGAAGCTTGCTTCCGTCGCCCTATGCATTGACCCGATATGGCAGTATCTTCGGGTACAGTGCACCACCCCCTTACAGGGTTAAAAAGAAAGATTCCTACTTTCATTGCTACCTGCTTGCTGGCTAGCCAGCTAGCCAGCCCTGTGGGCCTTGCTGCTGCTGCAGCCAAAAAACAAAAGGTGGTGCTGCTGCTGCTTCTGCTGCTTCTGCTTCTGCTTGTGTCTGGCCCCTGTTGGAGCGTCCAGGCACAGGACTTCTGCTGCTGCTGACTAAATGGCCTCCTTAATTGGATCATTTGAGTAGCCAGCACACCTGTGCAGGTAGGGCATGACATGATAGGCAGCTGCCTTGATAGCGGGTGGGTGCTGAATGTTCCTAATTGACAAAATAAGATTAATGCTTATGAAGAAATATAAAATCTCATCCCTTCCCCAATATCGCGCCACACCCCTACCCCTTAATTCCCTGGTTGAACGTGATGGACATATGTCTTTTTTCGACCGTACTAACTATGTAACTATGTAACATAACATGGGGGGGGGGGGGGGGTCTCCTGGCTGTTCACACAGGTGTGTCATTGCTGTACATTGACCATGCATTGCTTCTGTGGTATTGCAAAGGCAAAGACAAATGCTTCCAGCCATCCATTGCACTAATGGATTGGTCATCAGCTGGCTGTCTATGTCCCGCATCAATATAGACCAAAGTACAGAGGGTTAGGCTATGCTATTGTGCACCTACCTGATGCATCAGAAGGTGCGAGGCCCTTGCTAAATTCTGTGCACAGACTTTGAGATCTATGCTTTAGACTGTATCTAAACCTGCTCCAACATGGACTGACATTCTGGCCTACTTTCAGCCGATGCGACTTGTCTGTCGCTGAACAGTCGCTTTTTATGTATTCAGCACCTATGTATAATGTTGTAAAAATGCTCTAGAAGCTAAAGTCGCAGAAATGTCACACATATTTGGCCTGCAACTTTCTGTGCGACAAATTCAGACAGGAAAAATCAGTATAAATCCTTAGAAAATTATCCCCCAGTGTCTCCATCTGCTGGCGGTATTGAATAAGCATTGCTGCACTGATGGGGTATGCATTAGACGAAAAAAAAGAAGAAAAAGAAGAATAATACGCCCAGAAAAGAGGCGAAAAGGAGAAAAACGTAAAAAAACGTGAAAAAAAAGTAAGAGGAAGAGAAGGGAAAAAAAGGTGGAAATGGGTTTAAAAGTGATTTCGGCGGAGAAATATATATATATATATATATATATATATATATATATATATATATATATATATATGCGCACACACACACATAGATATAAACGTATTCTCCGTTGAGATATTGCAGCCGCTGCTGTGTCCAGGCCCAGGAGCCTTAGCACTGTGCTGTGATGTCACTCAATACCACTGACATCACTAGGTGTAAACAACATCTCTCCTTTGCTGTGTATGTGACTATGGAGCTGTTTGGTGATGTCGTCTATTACGGCCTTCATAGAAGCAACAGGAGATTGTTGCATCCATCTTGAACCCTCAGAACTACAGTGCTATGATGTCACTCACTTCCACAGGCCTTGCAGAGTGTAAACAACAACAACCCAGCTTTGTTGTGTATGTAACCAAAGGGATTTGTGATGTCACCTAGAACCTTCACAGCAGCGACAGCTTTATGAGGAGCATCAGCACTGCTCTGCCTGAGCAGAACCATCACCGCCATAGGTTGTCAAATAACCCGGATTTAACCCACACAGGTAAGTCCAATGGGGTGCAGGCATGTCCTCTATGCTTACAGCTTCCCGTGGGTGTTGGTTTGATACCGTTTGGGGACAGCCAAGGAGGCATCTGCAGGCAACAAAGGTAGGTGTGTGCTTGTGTGTGTGTTTCCTATGCAGATCCTAAGCCCAGTGTCACATGCAAGTAGGAGGAGTAAGAAGGGTTCCTGGCAAATCCGGGTTATGGATTGCATTTAAAAAGGCCCCGTGGGAGTGCAATGGGCCCCTGTCTTGCTGCTTAGCAATAATGGTATGGGTTTAGGTTCTGCTGTGTGTACTGGTGGTTGACTGCCCCCCAGCCCAGAGTGTGCATGGAAAATTGTCTGGCAGCCTCCCTGACAGCAAGCAGTGATAGTGCCCATGAAGGGGACCTTGTTGGGCCCGCCCCTTTCACGGTTATCGCTTCTCGGCCTTTTGGCTAAGATCAAGTGTAGTATCTGTTCTTATCAGTTTAATATCTGATACGTCCCCTATCTGGGGACCATATATTAAATGGATTTTTGAGAACGGGGGCCGATTTCGAAGCTTGCTTCCGTCGCCCTATGCATTGACCCGATATGGCAGTATCTTCGGGTACAGTGCACCACCCCCTTACAGGGTTAAAAAGAAAGATTCCTACTTTCATTGCTACCTGCTTGCTGGCTAGCCAGCTAGCCAGCCCTGTGGGCCTTGCTGCTGCTGCAGCCAAAAAACAAAAGGTGGTGCTGCTGCTGCTTCTGCTGCTTCTGCTTCTGCTTGTGTCTGGCCCCTGTTGGAGCGTCCAGGCACAGGACTTCTGCTGCTGCTGACTAAATGGCCTCCTTAATTGGATCATTTGAGTAGCCAGCACACCTGTGCAGGTAGGGCATGACATGATAGGCAGCTGCCTTGATAGCGGGTGGGTGCTGAATGTTCCTAATTGACAAAATAAGATTAATGCTTATGAAGAAATATAAAATCTCATCCCTTCCCCAATATCGCGCCACACCCCTACCCCTTAATTCCCTGGTTGAACGTGATGGACATATGTCTTTTTTCGACCGTACTAACTATGTAACTATGTAACATAACATGGGGGGGGGGGGGTCTCCTGGCTGTTCACACAGGTGTGTCATTGCTGTACATTGACCATGCATTGCTTCTGTGGTATTGCAAAGGCAAAGACAAATGCTTCCAGCCATCCATTGCACTAATGGATTGGTCATCAGCTGGCTGTCTATGTCCCGCATCAATATAAACCAAAGTACAGAGGGTTAGGCTATGCTATTGTGCACCTACCTGATGCATCAGAAGGTGCGAGGCCCTTGCTAAATTCTGTGCACAGACTTTGAGATCTATGCTTTAGACTGTATCTAAACCTGCTCCAACATGGACTGACATTCTGGCCTACTTTCAGCCGATGCGACTTGTCTGTCGCTGAACAGTCGCTTTTTATGTATTCAGCACCTATGTATAATGTTGTAAAATTGCTCTAGAAGCTAAAGTCGCAGAAATGTCACACATATTTGGCCTGCAACTTTCTGTGCGACAAATTCAGACAGGAAAAATCAGTATAAATCCTTAGAAAATTATCCCCCAGTGTCTCCATCTGCTGGCGGTATTGAATAAGCATTGCTGCACTGATGGGGTATGCATTAGACGAAAAAAAAGAAGAAAAAGAAGAATAATACGCCCAGAAAAGAGGCGAAAAGGAGAAAAACGTAAAAAAACGTGAAAAAAAAGTAAGAGGAAGAGAAGGGAAAAAAAGGTGGAAATGGGTTTAAAAGTGATTTCGGCAGAGAAATATATATATATATATATATATATATATATATATATATATATATATATATGCGCACACACACACATAGATATAAACGTATTCTCCGTTGAGATATTGCAGCCGCTGCTGTGTCCAGGCCCAGGAGCCTTAGCACTGTGCTGTGATGTCACTCAATACCACTGACATCACTAGGTGTAAACAACATCTCTCCTTTGCTGTGTATGTGACTATGGAGCTGTTTGGTGATGTCGTCTATTACGGCCTTCATAGAAGCAACAGGAGATTGTTGCATCCATCTTGAACCCTCAGAACTACAGTGCTATGATGTCACTCACTTCCACAGGCCTTGCAGAGTGTAAACAACAACAACCCAGCTTTGTTGTGTATGTAACCAAAGGGATTTGTGATGTCACCTAGAACCTTCACAGCAGCGACAGCTTTATGAGGAGCATCAGCACTGCTCTGCCTGAGCAGAACCATCACCGCCATAGGTTGTCAAATAACCCGGATTTAACCCACACAGGTAAGTCCAATGGGGTGCAGGCATGTCCTCTATGCTTACAGCTTCCCGTGGGTGTTGGTTTGATACCGTTTGGGGACAGCCAAGGAGGCATCTGCAGGCAACAAAGGTAGGTGTGTGCTTGTGTGTGTGTTTCCTATGCAGATCCTAAGCCCAGTGTCACATGCAAGTAGGAGGAGTAAGAAGGGTTCCTGGCAAATCCGGGTTATGGATTGCATTTAAAAAGGCCCCGTGGGAGTGCAATGGGCCCCTGTCTTGCTGCTTAGCAATAATGGTATGGGTTTAGGTTCTGCTGTGTGTACTGGTGGTTGACTGCCCCCCAGCCCAGAGTGTGCATGGAAAATTGTCTGGCAGCCTCCCTGACAGCAAGCAGTGATAGTGCCCATGAAGGGGACCTTGTTGGGCCCGCCCCTTTCACGGTTATCGCTTCTCGGCCTTTTGGCTAAGATCAAGTGTAGTATCTGTTCTTATCAGTTTAATATCTGATACGTCCCCTATCTGGGGACCATATATTAAATGGATTTTTGAGAACGGGGGCCGATTTCGAAGCTTGCTTCCGTCGCCCTATGCATTGACCCGATATGGCAGTATCTTCGGGTACAGTGCACCACCCCCTTACAGGGTTAAAAAGAAAGATTCCTACTTTCATTGCTACCTGCTTGCTGGCTAGCCAGCTAGCCAGCCCTGTGGGCCTTGCTGCTGCTGCAGCCAAAAAACAAAAGGTGGTGCTGCTGCTGCTTCTGCTGCTTCTGCTTCTGCTTGTGTCTGGCCCCTGTTGGAGCGTCCAGGCACAGGACTTCTGCTGCTGCTGACTAAATGGCCTCCTTAATTGGATCATTTGAGTAGCCAGCACACCTGTGCAGGTAGGGCATGACATGATAGGCAGCTGCCTTGATAGCGGGTGGGTGCTGAATGTTCCTAATTGACAAAATAAGATTAATGCTTATGAAGAAATATAAAATCTCATCCCTTCCCCAATATCGCGCCACACCCCTACCCCTTAATTCCCTGGTTGAACGTGATGGACATATGTCTTTTTTCGACCGTACTAACTATGTAACTATGTAACATAACATGGGGGGGGGGGTCTCCTGGCTGTTCACACAGGTGTGTCATTGCTGTACATTGACCATGCATTGCTTCTGTGGTATTGCAAAGGCAAAGACAAATGCTTCCAGCCATCCATTGCACTAATGGATTGGTCATCAGCTGGCTGTCTATGTCCCGCATCAATATAGACCAAAGTACAGAGGGTTAGGCTATGCTATTGTGCACCTACCTGATGCATCAGAAGGTGCGAGGCCCTTGCTAAATTCTGTGCACAGACTTTGAGATCTATGCTTTAGACTGTATCTAAACCTGCTCCAACATGGACTGACATTCTGGCCTACTTTCAGCCGATGCGACTTGTCTGTCGCTGAACAGTCGCTTTTTATGTATTCAGCACCTATGTATAATGTTGTAAAAATGCTCTAGAAGCTAAAGTCGCAGAAATGTCACACATATTTGGCCTGCAACTTTCTGTGCGACAAATTCAGACAGGAAAAATCAGTATAAATCCTTAGAAAATTATCCCCCAGTGTCTCCATCTGCTGGCGGTATTGAATAAGCATTGCTGCACTGATGGGGTATGCATTAGACGAAAAAAAAGAAGAAAAAGAAGAATAATACGCCCAGAAAAGAGGCGAAAAGGAGAAAAACGTAAAAAAACGTGAAAAAAAAGTAAGAGGAAGAGAAGGGAAAAAAAGGTGGAAATGGGTTTAAAAGTGATTTCGGCGGAGAAATATATATATATATATATATATGCGCACACACACACATAGATATAAACGTATTCTCCGTTGAGATATTGCAGCCGCTGCTGTGTCCAGGCCCAGGAGCCTTAGCACTGTGCTGTGATGTCACTCAATACCACTGACATCACTAGGTGTAAACAACATCTCTCCTTTGCTGTGTATGTGACTATGGAGCTGTTTGGTGATGTCGTCTATTACGGCCTTCATAGAAGCAACAGGAGATTGTTGCATCCATCTTGAACCCTCAGAACTACAGTGCTATGATGTCACTCACTTCCACAGGCCTTGCAGAGTGTAAACAACAACAACCCAGCTTTGTTGTGTATGTAACCAAAGGGATTTGTGATGTCACCTAGAACCTTCACAGCAGCGACAGCTTTATGAGGAGCATCAGCACTGCTCTGCCTGAGCAGAACCATCACCGCCATAGGTTGTCAAATAACCCGGATTTAACCCACACAGGTAAGTCCAATGGGGTGCAGGCATGTCCTCTATGCTTACAGCTTCCCGTGGGTGTTGGTTTGATACCGTTTGGGGACAGCCAAGGAGGCATCTGCAGGCAACAAAGGTAGGTGTGTGCTTGTGTGTGTGTTTCCTATGCAGATCCTAAGCCCAGTGTCACATGCAAGTAGGAGGAGTAAGAAGGGTTCCTGGCAAATCCGGGTTATGGATTGCATTTAAAAAGGCCCCGTGGGAGTGCAATGGGCCCCTGTCTTGCTGCTTAGCAATAATGGTATGGGTTTAGGTTCTGCTGTGTGTACTGGTGGTTGACTGCCCCCCAGCCCAGAGTGTGCATGGAAAATTGTCTGGCAGCCTCCCTGACAGCAAGCAGTGATAGTGCCCATGAAGGGGACCTTGTTGGGCCCGCCCCTTTCACGGTTATCGCTTCTCGGCCTTTTGGCTAAGATCAAGTGTAGTATCTGTTCTTATCAGTTTAATATCTGATACGTCCCCTATCTGGGGACCATATATTAAATGGATTTTTGAGAACGGGGGCCGATTTCGAAGCTTGCTTCTGTCGCCCTATGCATTGACCCGATATGGCAGTATCTTCGGGTACAGTGCACCACCCCCTTACAGGGTTAAAAAGAAAGATTCCTACTTTCATTGCTACCTGCTTGCTGGCTAGCCAGCTAGCCAGCCCTGTGGGCCTTGCTGCTGCTGCAGCCAAAAAACAAAAGGTGGTGCTGCTGCTGCTTCTGCTGCTTCTGCTTCTGCTTGTGTCTGGCCCCTGTTGGAGCGTCCAGGCACAGGACTTCTGCTGCTGCTGACTAAATGGCCTCCTTAATTGGATCATTTGAGTAGCCAGCACACCTGTGCAGGTAGGGCATGACATGATAGGCAGCTGCCTTGATAGCGGGTGGGTGCTGAATGTTCCTAATTGACAAAATAAGATTAATGCTTATGAAGAAATATAAAATCTCATCCCTTCCCCAATATCGCGCCACACCCCTACCCCTTAATTCCCTGGTTGAACGTGATGGACATATGTCTTTTTTCGACCGTACTAACTATGTAACTATGTAACATAACATGGGGGGGGGGGGTCTCCTGGCTGTTCACACAGGTGTGTCATTGCTGTACATTGACCATGCATTGCTTCTGTGGTATTGCAAAGGCAAAGACAAATGCTTCCAGCCATCCATTGCACTAATGGATTGGTCATCAGCTGGCTGTCTATGTCCCGCATCAATATAGACCAAAGTACAGAGGGTTAGGCTATGCTATTGTGCACCTACCTGATGCATCAGAAGGTGCGAGGCCCTTGCTAAATTCTGTGCACAGACTTTGAGATCTATGCTTTAGACTGTATCTAAACCTGCTCCAACATGGACTGACATTCTGGCCTACTTTCAGCCGATGCGACTTGTCTGTCGCTGAACAGTCGCTTTTTATGTATTCAGCACCTATGTATAATGTTGTAAAAATGCTCTAGAAGCTAAAGTCGCAGAAATGTCACACATATTTGGCCTGCAACTTTCTGTGCGACAAATTCAGACAGGAAAAATCAGTATAAATCCTTAGAAAATTATCCCCCAGTGTCTCCATCTGCTGGCGGTATTGAATAAGCATTGCTGCACTGATGGGGTATGCATTAGACGAAAAAAAAGAAGAAAAAGAAGAATAATACGCCCAGAAAAGAGGCGAAAAGGAGAAAAACGTAAAAAAACGTGAAAAAAAAGTAAGAGGAAGAGAAGGGAAAAAAAGGTGGAAATGGGTTTAAAAGTGATTTCGGCGGAGAAATATATATATATATATATATATATATATATATATATATATATACATGCGCACACACACACATAGATATAAACGTATTCTCCGTTGAGATATTGCAGCCGCTGCTGTGTCCAGGCCCAGGAGCCTTAGCACTGTGCTGTGATGTCACTCAATACCACTGACATCACTAGGTGTAAACAACATCTCTCCTTTGCTGTGTATGTGACTATGGAGCTGTTTGGTGATGTCGTCTATTACGGCCTTCATAGAAGCAACAGGAGATTGTTGCATCCATCTTGAACCCTCAGAACTACAGTGCTATGATGTCACTCACTTCCACAGGCCTTGCAGAGTGTAAACAACAACAACCCAGCTTTGTTGTGTATGTAACCAAAGGGATTTGTGATGTCACCTAGAACCTTCACAGCAGCGACAGCTTTATGAGGAGCATCAGCACTGCTCTGCCTGAGCAGAACCATCACCGCCATAGGTTGTCAAATAACCCGGATTTAACCCACACAGGTAAGTCCAATGGGGTGCAGGCATGTCCTCTATGCTTACAGCTTCCCGTGGGTGTTGGTTTGATACCGTTTGGGGACAGCCAAGGAGGCATCTGCAGGCAACAAAGGTAGGTGTGTGCTTGTGTGTGTGTTTCCTATGCAGATCCTAAGCCCAGTGTCACATGCAAGTAGGAGGAGTAAGAAGGGTTCCTGGCAAATCCGGGTTATGGATTGCATTTAAAAAGGCCCCGTGGGAGTGCAATGGGCCCCTGTCTTGCTGCTTAGCAATAATGGTATGGGTTTAGGTTCTGCTGTGTGTACTGGTGGTTGACTGCCCCCCAGCCCAGAGTGTGCATGGAAAATTGTCTGGCAGCCTCCCTGACAGCAAGCAGTGATAGTGCCCATGAAGGGGACCTTGTTGGGCCCGCCCCTTTCACGGTTATCGCTTCTCGGCCTTTTGGCTAAGATCAAGTGTAGTATCTGTTCTTATCAGTTTAATATCTGATACGTCCCCTATCTGGGGACCATATATTAAATGGATTTTTGAGAACGGGGGCCGATTTCGAAGCTTGCTTCCGTCGCCCTATGCATTGACCCGATATGGCAGTATCTTCGGGTACAGTGCACCACCCCCTTACAGGGTTAAAAAGAAAGATTCCTACTTTCATTGCTACCTGCTTGCTGGCTAGCCAGCTAGCCAGCCCTGTGGGCCTTGCTGCTGCTGCAGCCAAAAAACAAAAGGTGGTGCTGCTGCTGCTTCTGCTGCTTCTGCTTCTGCTTGTGTCTGGCCCCTGTTGGAGCGTCCAGGCACAGGACTTCTGCTGCTGCTGACTAAATGGCCTCCTTAATTGGATCATTTGAGTAGCCAGCACACCTGTGCAGGTAGGGCATGACATGATAGGCAGCTGCCTTGATAGCGGGTGGGTGCTGAATGTTCCTAATTGACAAAATAAGATTAATGCTTATGAAGAAATATAAAATCTCATCCCTTCCCCAATATCGCGCCACACCCCTACCCCTTAATTCCCTGGTTGAACGTGATGGACATATGTCTTTTTTCGACCGTACTAACTATGTAACTATGTAACATAACATGGGGGGGGGGGTCTCCTGGCTGTTCACACAGGTGTGTCATTGCTGTACATTGACCATGCATTGCTTCTGTGGTATTGCAAAGGCAAAGACAAATGCTTCCAGCCATCCATTGCACTAATGGATTGGTCATCAGCTGGCTGTCTATGTCCCGCATCAATATAGACCAAAGTACAGAGGGTTAGGCTATGCTATTGTGCACCTACCTGATGCATCAGAAGGTGCGAGGCCCTTGCTAAATTCTGTGCACAGACTTTGAGATCTATGCTTTAGACTGTATCTAAACCTGCTCCAACATGGACTGACATTCTGGCCTACTTTCAGCCGATGCGACTTGTCTGTCGCTGAACAGTCGCTTTTTATGTATTCAGCACCTATGTATAATGTTGTAAAAATGCTCTAGAAGCTAAAGTCGCAGAAATGTCACACATATTTGGCCTGCAACTTTCTGTGCGACAAATTCAGACAGGAAAAATCAGTATAAATCCTTAGAAAATTATCCCCCAGTGTCTCCATCTGCTGGCGGTATTGAATAAGCATTGCTGCACTGATGGGGTATGCATTAGACGAAAAAAAAGAAGAAAAAGAAGAATAATACGCCCAGAAAAGAGGCGAAAAGGAGAAAAACGTAAAAAAACGTGAAAAAAAAGTAAGAGGAAGAGAAGGGAAAAAAAGGTGGAAATGGGTTTAAAAGTGATTTCGGCGGAGAAATATATATATATATATATATATATATATATATATATATATATATGCGCACACACACACATAGATATAAACGTATTCTCCGTTGAGATATTGCAGCCGCTGCTGTGTCCAGGCCCAGGAGCCTTAGCACTGTGCTGTGATGTCACTCAATACCACTGACATCACTAGGTGTAAACAACATCTCTCCTTTGCTGTGTATGTGACTATGGAGCTGTTTGGTGATGTCGTCTATTACGGCCTTCATAGAAGCAACAGGAGATTGTTGCATCCATCTTGAACCCTCAGAACTACAGTGCTATGATGTCACTCACTTCCACAGGCCTTGCAGAGTGTAAACAACAACAACCCAGCTTTGTTGTGTATGTAACCAAAGGGATTTGTGATGTCACCTAGAACCTTCACAGCAGCGACAGCTTTATGAGGAGCATCAGCACTGCTCTGCCTGAGCAGAACCATCACCGCCATAGGTTGTCAAATAACCCGGATTTAACCCACACAGGTAAGTCCAATGGGGTGCAGGCATGTCCTCTATGCTTACAGCTTCCCGTGGGTGTTGGTTTGATACCGTTTGGGGACAGCCAAGGAGGCATCTGCAGGCAACAAAGGTAGGTGTGTGCTTGTGTGTGTGTTTCCTATGCAGATCCTAAGCCCAGTGTCACATGCAAGTAGGAGGAGTAAGAAGGGTTCCTGGCAAATCCGGGTTATGGATTGCATTTAAAAAGGCCCCGTGGGAGTGCAATGGGCCCCTGTCTTGCTGCTTAGCAATAATGGTATGGGTTTAGGTTCTGCTGTGTGTACTGGTGGTTGACTGCCCCCCAGCCCAGAGTGTGCATGGAAAATTGTCTGGCAGCCTCCCTGACAGCAAGCAGTGATAGTGCCCATGAAGGGGACCTTGTTGGGCCCGCCCCTTTCACGGTTATCGCTTCTCGGCCTTTTGGCTAAGATCAAGTGTAGTATCTGTTCTTATCAGTTTAATATCTGATACGTCCCCTATCTGGGGACCATATATTAAATGGATTTTTGAGAACGGGGGCCGATTTCGAAGCTTGCTTCCGTCGCCCTATGCATTGACCCGATATGGCAGTATCTTCGGGTACAGTGCACCACCCCCTTACAGGGTTAAAAAGAAAGATTCCTACTTTCATTGCTACCTGCTTGCTGGCTAGCCAGCTAGCCAGCCCTGTGGGCCTTGCTGCTGCTGCAGCCAAAAAACAAAAGGTGGTGCTGCTGCTGCTGCTTCTGCTTCTGCTTGTGTCTGGCCCCTGTTGGAGCGTCCAGGCACAGGACTTCTGCTGCTGCTGACTAAATGGCCTCCTTAATTGGATCATTTGAGTAGCCAGCACACCTGTGCAGGTAGGGCATGACATGATAGGCAGCTGCCTTGATAGCGGGTGGGTGCTGAATGTTCCTAATTGACAAAATAAGATTAATGCTTATGAAGAAATATAAAATCTCATCCCTTCCCCAATATCGCGCCACACCCCTACCCCTTAATTCCCTGGTTGAACGTGATGGACATATGTCTTTTTTCGACCGTACTAACTATGTAACTATGTAACATAACATGGGGGGGGGGGTCTCCTGGCTGTTCACACAGGTGTGTCATTGCTGTACATTGACCATGCATTGCTTCTGTGGTATTGCAAAGGCAAAGACAAATGCTTCCAGCCATCCATTGCACTAATGGATTGGTCATCAGCTGGCTGTCTATGTCCCGCATCAATATAGACCAAAGTACAGAGGGTTAGGCTATGCTATTGTGCACCTACCTGATGCATCAGAAGGTGCGAGGCCCTTGCTAAATTCTGTGCACAGACTTTGAGATCTATGCTTTAGACTGTATCTAAACCTGCTCCAACATGGACTGACATTCTGGCCTACTTTCAGCCGATGCGACTTGTCTGTCGCTGAACAGTCGCTTTTTATGTATTCAGCACCTATGTATAATGTTGTAAAAATGCTCTAGAAGCTAAAGTCGCAGAAATGTCACACATATTTGGCCTGCAACTTTCTGTGCGACAAATTCAGACAGGAAAAATCAGTATAAATCCTTAGAAAATTATCCCCCAGTGTCTCCATCTGCTGGCGGTATTGAATAAGCATTGCTGCACTGATGGGGTATTGTTACGCCTAGCGCTCCGGGTCCCCGCTCCTCCCCGGAGCGCTCACGGCGTCTCTTTCCCTGCAGCTCCCCGGTCAGTCCCGCTGACCGGGAGCGCTGCTCTGTCATGGCCGTTGGGGATGCGATTCGCACAGCGGGACGCGCCCGCTCGCGAATCGCATCCCAGGTCACTTACCCGTTCCCGTCCCCTGCTGTCATGTGCTGGCGCGCGCGGCTCCGCTCTCTAGGGCGCGCGCGCGCCAGCTCCCTGAGACTTAAAGGGCCAGTGCACCAATGATTGGTGCCTGGCCCAATTAGCTTAATTGGTTCCCACCTGTTTCCTGGCTATATCTAGTCTCCTCCCTTGCACTCCCTTGCCGGATCTTGTTGCCCTTGTGCCTTGTGAAAGCGTATTGTGTGTTTTATAGCCTGTGTACCAGTACCTTTGCTATCTCCCCTGACTACGAACCTTGCCGCCTGCCCCCGACCTTCTGCTACGTCCGACCTTGCTACTGCCTACTCCCTTGTACCTCGCCTTTCTTCAGTATCTTCAGCAGCCAGAGAGGTGAGCCGTTGCTAGTGGATACGACCTGGTCACTACCGCCGCAGCAAGACCATCCCGCTTTGCGGCGGGCTCTGGTGAAAACCTGTAGTGGCTTAGAACCGGTCCACTAGCGCGGTCCTCGCCAATCCCTCTCTGGCACAGAGGATCCACCTCCTGCCAGCCGGCATCGTGACAGTAGATCCGGCCATGGATCCCGCTGAGGTTCCCCTGCCAGTTGCCTCTGATATCACCACGGTGGTCGCCCAGCAAGTCCGACAGATCGCCCATCTAACCCACCAGATGTCAGAAATGTCCACCATTGTGCACCAACTTCAGTCGCAACTTCATCAGCAATCATCTCCTCCGCCAGCTCCTGCACCCCTTCCGCAGCGAGTGGCCACTCCTAGCCTCCGCCTGTCTTTGCCGGACAAATTTAATGGGGACTCTAAGTTTTGCCGTGGCTTCCTTTCGCAATGTTCTCTGCACTTGGAGATGATGTCGGACCTGTTTCCTACTGAAAGGTCTAAGGTGGCTTTCGTAGTCAGCCTTCTGTCTGGAAAAGCCCTGTCATGGGCCACACCGCTCTGGGACCGCAATGACCCCGTCACTGCCTCTGTTCACTCCTTCTTCTCGGAAATTCGAAGTGTCTTTGAGGAACCTGCCCGAGCCTCTTCTGCTGAGACTGCCCTGCTGAACCTGGTCCAGGGTAATTCCTCCGTTGGCGAGTACGCCATACAATTCCGTACTCTTGCTTCTGAACTATCCTGGAATAATGAGGCTCTCTGCGCGACCTTTAAAAAAGGCCTATCCAGCAACATTAAAGATGTTCTGGCCGCACGAGAGACTCCTGCTAGCCTGCATGAACTCATTCATCTTGCCACTCGCATTGACATGCGTTTTTCTGAGAGGCATCAAGAGCTCCGCCAGGAAAAAGACTTAGATCTCTGGCCACCTCTCCCACAGTCTCCACTGCAATCTGCGCCTAGGCCTCCCGCCGAGGAGGCCATGCAAGTGGATCGGTCTCGCCTGACCCTGGAAGAGAGGAATCGCCGTAAGGAAGAGAATCTTTGTCTGTACTGTGCCAGTACTGAACATTTTCTGGTGGATTGCCCAATCCGTCCTCCACGTCTGGGAAACGCACGCTCGCACTCAGCTCTCGTGGGTGTGGCGTCTCTTGATGCCAAGTCGGCTTCTCCACGTCTCACGGTACCTGTTCGGATTTCCACTTCAGCCAGCTCTCCCCTCTCAGCCGTGGCCTGCCTGGACTCTGGAGCTTCTGGGAATTTTATTCGGGACTCCTTTGTGAATAAATTCCGTATTCCGGTGACCCGTCTTGTCAAGCCACTCCACATTTCCGCGGTCAACGGAGCCAGGTTGGACTGTACCATACGTTTCCGCACGGAGCCCCTTCTTATGAGCATCGGATCTCACCACGAGAAGATTGAACTTTTGGTCCTCCCCAATTGCACCTCGGAAATTCTCCTTGGACTTCCCTGGCTTCAACTTCATTCCCCAACCCTGGATTGGTCCACTGGGGAGATCAAGAGTTGGGGGTCCTCTTGTTCCAAGAACTGTCTAAAACCGGTTCCCAGTAACCCTTGCCGTAACTCTGTGGTTCCTCCTGTATCTGGTCCCCCTAAGGTCATTAAGGACTCTGCCTGCCACAGGAAATGCCCCTCCCCCCCTCCCAGTTCCATCAGGCAAGCTTCTGTGTCCCCTCATGGCCCTCGTCCTGGTGTCACACTGCCCCGTGCCAGGTCCCGCCCTCTGCCCTCTCTCCCCATTCCTACTCCTGCGGTTCTGCCTTCCGTTGAGGAATCCCTCCATCCTTTCCCGGTGTCCTCATCCCAGGGGAGGCAGTTACCCGATAAAGAGAAGGGGAGACCTAAGGGGGGGGGTACTGTTACGCCTAGCGCTCCGGGTCCCCGCTCCTCCCCGGAGCGCTCACGGCGTCTCTTTCCCTGCAGCTCCCCGGTCAGTCCCGCTGACCGGGAGCGCTGCTCTGTCATGGCCGTTGGGGATGCGATTCGCACAGCGGGACGCGCCCGCTCGCGAATCGCATCCCAGGTCACTTACCCGTTCCCGTCCCCTGCTGTCATGTGCTGGCGCGCGCGGCTCCGCTCTCTAGGGCGCGCGCGCGCCAGCTCCCTGAGACTTAAAGGGCCAGTGCACCAATGATTGGTGCCTGGCCCAATTAGCTTAATTGGTTCCCACCTGTTTCCTGGCTATATCTAGTCTCCTCCCTTGCACTCCCTTGCCGGATCTTGTTGCCCTTGTGCCTTGTGAAAGCGTATTGTGTGTTTTATAGCCTGTGTACCAGTACCTTTGCTATCTCCCCTGACTACGAACCTTGCCGCCTGCCCCCGACCTTCTGCTACGTCCGACCTTGCTACTGCCTACTCCCTTGTACCTCGCCTTTCTTCAGTATCTTCAGCAGCCAGAGAGGTGAGCCGTTGCTAGTGGATACGACCTGGTCACTACCGCCGCAGCAAGACCATCCCGCTTTGCGGCGGGCTCTGGTGAAAACCTGTAGTGGCTTAGAACCGGTCCACTAGCGCGGTCCTCGCCAATCCCTCTCTGGCACAGAGGATCCACCTCCTGCCAGCCGGCATCGTGACAGGTATGCATTAGACGAAAAAAAAGAAGAAAAAGAAGAATAATACGCCCAGAAAAGAGGCGAAAAGGAGAAAAACGTAAAAAAACGTGAAAAAAAAGTAAGAGGAAGAGAAGGGAAAAAAAGGTGGAAATGGGTTTAAAAGTGATTTCGGCGGAGAAATATATATATATATATATATATATATATATATATATATATATATATATGCGCACACACACACATAGATATAAACGTATTCTCCGTTGAGATATTGCAGCCGCTGCTGTGTCCAGGCCCAGGAGCCTTAGCACTGTGCTGTGATGTCACTCAATACCACTGACATCACTAGGTGTAAACAACATCTCTCCTTTGCTGTGTATGTGACTATGGAGCTGTTTGGTGATGTCGTCTATTACGGCCTTCATAGAAGCAACAGGAGATTGTTGCATCCATCTTGAACCCTCAGAACTACAGTGCTATGATGTCACTCACTTCCACAGGCCTTGCAGAGTGTAAACAACAACAACCCAGCTTTGTTGTGTATGTAACCAAAGGGATTTGTGATGTCACCTAGAACCTTCACAGCAGCGACAGCTTTATGAGGAGCATCAGCACTGCTCTGCCTGAGCAGAACCATCACCGCCATAGGTTGTCAAATAACCCGGATTTAACCCACACAGGTAAGTCCAATGGGGTGCAGGCATGTCCTCTATGCTTACAGCTTCCCGTGGGTGTTGGTTTGATACCGTTTGGGGACAGCCAAGGAGGCATCTGCAGGCAACAAAGGTAGGTGTGTGCTTGTGTGTGTGTTTCCTATGCAGATCCTAAGCCCAGTGTCACATGCAAGTAGGAGGAGTAAGAAGGGTTCCTGGCAAATCCGGGTTATGGATTGCATTTAAAAAGGCCCCGTGGGAGTGCAATGGGCCCCTGTCTTGCTGCTTAGCAATAATGGTATGGGTTTAGGTTCTGCTGTGTGTACTGGTGGTTGACTGCCCCCCAGCCCAGAGTGTGCATGGAAAATTGTCTGGCAGCCTCCCTGACAGCAAGCAGTGATAGTGCCCATGAAGGGGACCTTGTTGGGCCCGCCCCTTTCACGGTTATCGCTTCTCGGCCTTTTGGCTAAGATCAAGTGTAGTATCTGTTCTTATCAGTTTAATATCTGATACGTCCCCTATCTGGGGACCATATATTAAATGGATTTTTGAGAACGGGGGCCGATTTCGAAGCTTGCTTCCGTCGCCCTATGCATTGACCCGATATGGCAGTATCTTCGGGTACAGTGCACCACCCCCTTACAGGGTTAAAAAGAAAGATTCCTACTTTCATTGCTACCTGCTTGCTGGCTAGCCAGCTAGCCAGCCCTGTGGGCCTTGCTGCTGCTGCAGCCAAAAAACAAAAGGTGGTGCTGCTGCTGCTGCTTCTGCTGCTTCTGCTTCTGCTTGTGTCTGGCCCCTGTTGGAGCGTCCAGGCACAGGACTTCTGCTGCTGCTGACTAAATGGCCTCCTTAATTGGATCATTTGAGTAGCCAGCACACCTGTGCAGGTAGGGCATGACATGATAGGCAGCTGCCTTGATAGCGGGTGGGTGCTGAATGTTCCTAATTGACAAAATAAGATTAATGCTTATGAAGAAATATAAAATCTCATCCCTTCCCCAATATCGCGCCACACCCCTACCCCTTAATTCCCTGGTTGAACGTGATGGACATATGTCTTTTTTCGACCGTACTAACTATGTAACTATGTAACATAACATGGGGGGGGGGGGGTCTCCTGGCTGTTCACACAGGTGTGTCATTGCTGTACATTGACCATGCATTGCTTCTGTGGTATTGCAAAGGCAAAGACAAATGCTTCCAGCCATCCATTGCACTAATGGATTGGTCATCAGCTGGCTGTCTATGTCCCGCATCAATATAGACCAAAGTACAGAGGGTTAGGCTATGCTATTGTGCACCTACCTGATGCATCAGAAGGTGCGAGGCCCTTGCTAAATTCTGTGCACAGACTTTGAGATCTATGCTTTAGACTGTATCTAAACCTGCTCCAACATGGACTGACATTCTGGCCTACTTTCAGCCGATGCGACTTGTCTGTCGCTGAACAGTCGCTTTTTATGTATTCAGCACCTATGTATAATGTTGTAAAAATGCTCTAGAAGCTAAAGTCGCAGAAATGTCACACATATTTGGCCTGCAACTTTCTGTGCGACAAATTCAGACAGGAAAAATCAGTATAAATCCTTAGAAAATTATCCCCCAGTGTCTCCATCTGCTGGCGGTATTGAATAAGCATTGCTGCACTGATGGGGTATGCATTAGACGAAAAAAAAGAAGAAAAAGAAGAATAATACGCCCAGAAAAGAGGCGAAAAGGAGAAAAACGTAAAAAAACGTGAAAAAAAAGTAAGAGGAAGAGAAGGGAAAAAAAGGTGGAAATGGGTTTAAAAGTGATTTCGGCGGAGAAATATATATATATATATATATATATATATATATATATATATATATATATGCGCACACACACACATAGATATAAACGTATTCTCCGTTGAGATATTGCAGCCGCTGCTGTGTCCAGGCCCAGGAGCCTTAGCACTGTGCTGTGATGTCACTCAATACCACTGACATCACTAGGTGTAAACAACATCTCTCCTTTGCTGTGTATGTGACTATGGAGCTGTTTGGTGATGTCGTCTATTACGGCCTTCATAGAAGCAACAGGAGATTGTTGCATCCATCTTGAACCCTCAGAACTACAGTGCTATGATGTCACTCACTTCCACAGGCCTTGCAGAGTGTAAACAACAACAACCCAGCTTTGTTGTGTATGTAACCAAAGGGATTTGTGATGTCACCTAGAACCTTCACAGCAGCGACAGCTTTATGAGGAGCATCAGCACTGCTCTGCCTGAGCAGAACCATCACCGCCATAGGTTGTCAAATAACCCGGATTTAACCCACACAGGTAAGTCCAATGGGGTGCAGGCATGTCCTCTATGCTTACAGCTTCCCGTGGGTGTTGGTTTGATACCGTTTGGGGACAGCCAAGGAGGCATCTGCAGGCAACAAAGGTAGGTGTGTGCTTGTGTGTGTGTTTCCTATGCAGATCCTAAGCCCAGTGTCACATGCAAGTAGGAGGAGTAAGAAGGGTTCCTGGCAAATCCGGGTTATGGATTGCATTTAAAAAGGCCCCGTGGGAGTGCAATGGGCCCCTGTCTTGCTGCTTAGCAATAATGGTATGGGTTTAGGTTCTGCTGTGTGTACTGGTGGTTGACTGCCCCCCAGCCCAGAGTGTGCATGGAAAATTGTCTGGCAGCCTCCCTGACAGCAAGCAGTGATAGTGCCCATGAAGGGGACCTTGTTGGGCCCGCCCCTTTCACGGTTATCGCTTCTCGGCCTTTTGGCTAAGATCAAGTGTAGTATCTGTTCTTATCAGTTTAATATCTGATACGTCCCCTATCTGGGGACCATATATTAAATGGATTTTTGAGAACGGGGGCCGATTTCGAAGCTTGCTTCCGTCGCCCTATGCATTGACCCGATATGGCAGTATCTTCGGGTACAGTGCACCACCCCCTTACAGGGTTAAAAAGAAAGATTCCTACTTTCATTGCTACCTGCTTGCTGGCTAGCCAGCTAGCCAGCCCTGTGGGCCTTGCTGCTGCTGCAGCCAAAAAACAAAAGGTGGTGCTGCTGCTGCTTCTGCTGCTTCTGCTTCTGCTTGTGTCTGGCCCCTGTTGGAGCGTCCAGGCACAGGACTTCTGCTGCTGCTGACTAAATGGCCTCCTTAATTGGATCATTTGAGTAGCCAGCACACCTGTGCAGGTAGGGCATGACATGATAGGCAGCTGCCTTGATAGCGGGTGGGTGCTGAATGTTCCTAATTGACAAAATAAGATTAATGCTTATGAAGAAATATAAAATCTCATCCCTTCCCCAATATCGCGCCACACCCCTACCCCTTAATTCCCTGGTTGAACGTGATGGACATATGTCTTTTTTCGACCGTACTAACTATGTAACTATGTAACATAACATGGGGGGGGGGGGGGTCTCCTGGCTGTTCACACAGGTGTGTCATTGCTGTACATTGACCATGCATTGCTTCTGTGGTATTGCAAAGGCAAAGACAAATGCTTCCAGCCATCCATTGCACTAATGGATTGGTCATCAGCTGGCTGTCTATGTCCCGCATCAATATAGACCAAAGTACAGAGGGTTAGGCTATGCTATTGTGCACCTACCTGATGCATCAGAAGGTGCGAGGCCCTTGCTAAATTCTGTGCACAGACTTTGAGATCTATGCTTTAGACTGTATCTAAACCTGCTCCAACATGGACTGACATTCTGGCCTACTTTCAGCCGATGCGACTTGTCTGTCGCTGAACAGTCGCTTTTTATGTATTCAGCACCTATGTATAATGTTGTAAAAATGCTCTAGAAGCTAAAGTCGCAGAAATGTCACACATATTTGGCCTGCAACTTTCTGTGCGACAAATTCAGACAGGAAAAATCAGTATAAATCCTTAGAAAATTATCCCCCAGTGTCTCCATCTGCTGGCGGTATTGAATAAGCATTGCTGCACTGATGGGGTATGCATTAGACGAAAAAAAAGAAGAAAAAGAAGAATAATACGCCCAGAAAAGAGGCGAAAAGGAGAAAAACGTAAAAAAACGTGAAAAAAAAGTAAGAGGAAGAGAAGGGAAAAAAAGGTGGAAATGGGTTTAAAAGTGATTTCGGCGGAGAATATATATATATATATATATATATATATATATATATATATATATATATGCGCACACACACACATAGATATAAACGTATTCTCCGTTGAGATATTGCAGCCGCTGCTGTGTCCAGGCCCAGGAGCCTTAGCACTGTGCTGTGATGTCACTCAATACCACTGACATCACTAGGTGTAAACAACATCTCTCCTTTGCTGTGTATGTGACTATGGAGCTGTTTGGTGATGTCGTCTATTACGGCCTTCATAGAAGCAACAGGAGATTGTTGCATCCATCTTGAACCCTCAGAACTACAGTGCTATGATGTCACTCACTTCCACAGGCCTTGCAGAGTGTAAACAACAACAACCCAGCTTTGTTGTGTATGTAACCAAAGGGATTTGTGATGTCACCTAGAACCTTCACAGCAGCGACAGCTTTATGAGGAGCATCAGCACTGCTCTGCCTGAGCAGAACCATCACCGCCATAGGTTGTCAAATAACCCGGATTTAACCCACACAGGTAAGTCCAATGGGGTGCAGGCATGTCCTCTATGCTTACAGCTTCCCGTGGGTGTTGGTTTGATACCGTTTGGGGACAGCCAAGGAGGCATCTGCAGGCAACAAAGGTAGGTGTGTGCTTGTGTGTGTGTTTCCTATGCAGATCCTAAGCCCAGTGTCACATGCAAGTAGGAGGAGTAAGAAGGGTTCCTGGCAAATCCGGGTTATGGATTGCATTTAAAAAGGCCCCGTGGGAGTGCAATGGGCCCCTGTCTTGCTGCTTAGCAATAATGGTATGGGTTTAGGTTCTGCTGTGTGTACTGGTGGTTGACTGCCCCCCAGCCCAGAGTGTGCATGGAAAATTGTCTGGCAGCCTCCCTGACAGCAAGCAGTGATAGTGCCCATGAAGGGGACCTTGTTGGGCCCGCCCCTTTCACGGTTATCGCTTCTCGGCCTTTTGGCTAAGATCAAGTGTAGTATCTGTTCTTATCAGTTTAATATCTGATACGTCCCCTATCTGGGGACCATATATTAAATGGATTTTTGAGAACGGGGGCCGATTTCGAAGCTTGCTTCCGTCGCCCTATGCATTGACCCGATATGGCAGTATCTTCGGGTACAGTGCACCACCCCCTTACAGGGTTAAAAAGAAAGATTCCTACTTTCATTGCTACCTGCTTGCTGGCTAGCCAGCTAGCCAGCCCTGTGGGCCTTGCTGCTGCTGCAGCCAAAAAACAAAAGGTGGTGCTGCTGCTGCTTCTGCTGCTTCTGCTTCTGCTTGTGTCTGGCCCCTGTTGGAGCGTCCAGGCACAGGACTTCTGCTGCTGCTGACTAAATGGCCTCCTTAATTGGATCATTTGAGTAGCCAGCACACCTGTGCAGGTAGGGCATGACATGATAGGCAGCTGCCTTGATAGCGGGTGGGTGCTGAATGTTCCTAATTGACAAAATAAGATTAATGCTTATGAAGAAATATAAAATCTCATCCCTTCCCCAATATCGCGCCACACCCCTACCCCTTAATTCCCTGGTTGAACGTGATGGACATATGTCTTTTTTCGACCGTACTAACTATGTAACTATGTAACATAACATGGGGGGGGGGGGGGGTCTCCTGGCTGTTCACACAGGTGTGTCATTGCTGTACATTGACCATGCATTGCTTCTGTGGTATTGCAAAGGCAAAGACAAATGCTTCCAGCCATCCATTGCACTAATGGATTGGTCATCAGCTGGCTGTCTATGTCCCGCATCAATATAGACCAAAGTACAGAGGGTTAGGCTATGCTATTGTGCACCTACCTGATGCATCAGAAGGTGCGAGGCCCTTGCTAAATTCTGTGCACAGACTTTGAGATCTATGCTTTAGACTGTATCTAAACCTGCTCCAACATGGACTGACATTCTGGCCTACTTTCAGCCGATGCGACTTGTCTGTCGCTGAACAGTCGCTTTTTATGTATTCAGCACCTATGTATAATGTTGTAAAAATGCTCTAGAAGCTAAAGTCGCAGAAATGTCACACATATTTGGCCTGCAACTTTCTGTGCGACAAATTCAGACAGGAAAAATCAGTATAAATCCTTAGAAAATTATCCCCCAGTGTCTCCATCTGCTGGCGGTATTGAATAAGCATTGCTGCACTGATGGGGTATGCATTAGACGAAAAAAAAGAAGAAAAAGAAGAATAATACGCCCAGAAAAGAGGCGAAAAGGAGAAAAACGTAAAAAAACGTGACGTGAAAAAAAAGTAAGAGGAAGAGAAGGGAAAAAAAGGTGGAAATGGGTTTAAAAGTGATTTCGGCGGAGATATATATATATATATATATATATATATATATATATATATATGCGCACACACACACATAGATATAAACGTATTCTCCGTTGAGATATTGCAGCCGCTGCTGTGTCCAGGCCCAGGAGCCTTAGCACTGTGCTGTGATGTCACTCAATACCACTGACATCACTAGGTGTAAACAACATCTCTCCTTTGCTGTGTATGTGACTATGGAGCTGTTTGGTGATGTCGTCTATTACGGCCTTCATAGAAGCAACAGGAGATTGTTGCATCCATCTTGAACCCTCAGAACTACAGTGCTATGATGTCACTCACTTCCACAGGCCTTGCAGAGTGTAAACAACAACAACCCAGCTTTGTTGTGTATGTAACCAAAGGGATTTGTGATGTCACCTAGAACCTTCACAGCAGCGACAGCTTTATGAGGAGCATCAGCACTGCTCTGCCTGAGCAGAACCATCACCGCCATAGGTTGTCAAATAACCCGGATTTAACCCACACAGGTAAGTCCAATGGGGTGCAGGCATGTCCTCTATGCTTACAGCTTCCCGTGGGTGTTGGTTTGATACCGTTTGGGGACAGCCAAGGAGGCATCTGCAGGCAACAAAGGTAGGTGTGTGCTTGTGTGTGTGTTTCCTATGCAGATCCTAAGCCCAGTGTCACATGCAAGTAGGAGGAGTAAGAAGGGTTCCTGGCAAATCCGGGTTATGGATTGCATTTAAAAAGGCCCCGTGGGAGTGCAATGGGCCCCTGTCTTGCTGCTTAGCAATAATGGTATGGGTTTAGGTTCTGCTGTGTGTACTGGTGGTTGACTGCCCCCCAGCCCAGAGTGTGCATGGAAAATTGTCTGGCAGCCTCCCTGACAGCAAGCAGTGATAGTGCCCATGAAGGGGACCTTGTTGGGCCCGCCCCTTTCACGGTTATCGCTTCTCGGCCTTTTGGCTAAGATCAAGTGTAGTATCTGTTCTTATCAGTTTAATATCTGATACGTCCCCTATCTGGGGACCATATATTAAATGGATTTTTGAGAACGGGGGCCGATTTCGAAGCTTGCTTCCGTCGCCCTATGCATTGACCCGATATGGCAGTATCTTCGGGTACAGTGCACCACCCCCTTACAGGGTTAAAAAGAAAGATTCCTACTTTCATTGCTACCTGCTTGCTGGCTAGCCAGCTAGCCAGCCCTGTGGGCCTTGCTGCTGCTGCAGCCAAAAAACAAAAGGTGGTGCTGCTGCTGCTTCTGCTGCTTCTGCTGCTTCTGCTTCTGCTTGTGTCTGGCCCCTGTTGGAGCGTCCAGGCACAGGACTTCTGCTGCTGCTGACTAAATGGCCTCCTTAATTGGATCATTTGAGTAGCCAGCACACCTGTGCAGGTAGGGCATGACATGATAGGCAGCTGCCTTGATAGCGGGTGGGTGCTGAATGTTCCTAATTGACAAAATAAGATTAATGCTTATGAAGAAATATAAAATCTCATCCCTTCCCCAATATCGCGCCACACCCCTACCCCTTAATTCCCTGGTTGAACGTGATGGACATATGTCTTTTTTCGACCGTACTAACTATGTAACTATGTAACATAACATGGGGGGGGGGGGGGGTCTCCTGGCTGTTCACACAGGTGTGTCATTGCTGTACATTGACCATGCATTGCTTCTGTGGTATTGCAAAGGCAAAGACAAATGCTTCCAGCCATCCATTGCACTAATGGATTGGTCATCAGCTGGCTGTCTATGTCCCGCATCAATATAGACCAAAGTACAGAGGGTTAGGCTATGCTATTGTGCACCTACCTGATGCATCAGAAGGTGCGAGGCCCTTGCTAAATTCTGTGCACAGACTTTGAGATCTATGCTTTAGACTGTATCTAAACCTGCTCCAACATGGACTGACATTCTGGCCTACTTTCAGCCGATGCGACTTGTCTGTCGCTGAACAGTCGCTTTTTATGTATTCAGCACCTATGTATAATGTTGTAAAAATGCTCTAGAAGCTAAAGTCGCAGAAATGTCACACATATTTGGCCTGCAACTTTCTGTGCGACAAATTCAGACAGGAAAAATCAGTATAAATCCTTAGAAAATTATCCCCCAGTGTCTCCATCTGCTGGCGGTATTGAATAAGCATTGCTGCACTGATGGGGTATGCATTAGACGAAAAAAAAGAAGAAAAAGAAGAATAATACGCCCAGAAAAGAGGCGAAAAGGAGAAAAACGTAAAAAAACGTGAAAAAAAAGTAAGAGGAAGAGAAGGGAAAAAAAGGTGGAAATGGGTTTAAAAGTGATTTCGGCGGAGAAATATATATATATATATATATATATATATATATATATATATATATATGCGCACACACACACATAGATATAAACGTATTCTCCGTTGAGATATTGCAGCCGCTGCTGTGTCCAGGCCCAGGAGCCTTAGCACTGTGCTGTGATGTCACTCAATACCACTGACATCACTAGGTGTAAACAACATCTCTCCTTTGCTGTGTATGTGACTATGGAGCTGTTTGGTGATGTCGTCTATTACGGCCTTCATAGAAGCAACAGGAGATTGTTGCATCCATCTTGAACCCTCAGAACTACAGTGCTATGATGTCACTCACTTCCACAGGCCTTGCAGAGTGTAAACAACAACAACCCAGCTTTGTTGTGTATGTAACCAAAGGGATTTGTGATGTCACCTAGAACCTTCACAGCAGCGACAGCTTTATGAGGAGCATCAGCACTGCTCTGCCTGAGCAGAACCATCACCGCCATAGGTTGTCAAATAACCCGGATTTAACCCACACAGGTAAGTCCAATGGGGTGCAGGCATGTCCTCTATGCTTACAGCTTCCCGTGGGTGTTGGTTTGATACCGTTTGGGGACAGCCAAGGAGGCATCTGCAGGCAACAAAGGTAGGTGTGTGCTTGTGTGTGTGTTTCCTATGCAGATCCTAAGCCCAGTGTCACATGCAAGTAGGAGGAGTAAGAAGGGTTCCTGGCAAATCCGGGTTATGGATTGCATTTAAAAAGGCCCCGTGGGAGTGCAATGGGCCCCTGTCTTGCTGCTTAGCAATAATGGTATGGGTTTAGGTTCTGCTGTGTGTACTGGTGGTTGACTGCCCCCCAGCCCAGAGTGTGCATGGAAAATTGTCTGGCAGCCTCCCTGACAGCAAGCAGTGATAGTGCCCATGAAGGGGACCTTGTTGGGCCCGCCCCTTTCACGGTTATCGCTTCTCGGCCTTTTGGCTAAGATCAAGTGTAGTATCTGTTCTTATCAGTTTAATATCTGATACGTCCCCTATCTGGGGACCATATATTAAATGGATTTTTGAGAACGGGGGCCGATTTCGAAGCTTGCTTCCGTCGCCCTATGCATTGACCCGATATGGCAGTATCTTCGGGTACAGTGCACCACCCCCTTACAGGGTTAAAAAGAAAGATTCCTACTTTCATTGCTACCTGCTTGCTGGCTAGCCAGCTAGCCAGCCCTGTGGGCCTTGCTGCTGCTGCAGCCAAAAAACAAAAGGTGGTGCTGCTGCTGCTTCTGCTGCTTCTGCTTCTGCTTGTGTCTGGCCCCTGTTGGAGCGTCCAGGCACAGGACTTCTGCTGCTGCTGACTAAATGGCCTCCTTAATTGGATCATTTGAGTAGCCAGCACACCTGTGCAGGTAGGGCATGACATGATAGGCAGCTGCCTTGATAGCGGGTGGGTGCTGAATGTTCCTAATTGACAAAATAAGATTAATGCTTATGAAGAAATATAAAATCTCATCCCTTCCCCAATATCGCGCCACACCCCTACCCCTTAATTCCCTGGTTGAACGTGATGGACATATGTCTTTTTTCGACCGTACTAACTATGTAACTATGTAACATAACATGGGGGGGGGGGGGTCTCCTGGCTGTTCACACAGGTGTGTCATTGCTGTACATTGACCATGCATTGCTTCTGTGGTATTGCAAAGGCAAAGACAAATGCTTCCAGCCATCCATTGCACTAATGGATTGGTCATCAGCTGGCTGTCTATGTCCCGCATCAATATAGACCAAAGTACAGAGGGTTAGGCTATGCTATTGTGCACCTACCTGATGCATCAGAAGGTGCGAGGCCCTTGCTAAATTCTGTGCACAGACTTTGAGATCTATGCTTTAGACTGTATCTAAACCTGCTCCAACATGGACTGACATTCTGGCCTACTTTCAGCCGATGCGACTTGTCTGTCGCTGAACAGTCGCTTTTTATGTATTCAGCACCTATGTATAATGTTGTAAAAATGCTCTAGAAGCTAAAGTCGCAGAAATGTCACACATATTTGGCCTGCAACTTTCTGTGCGACAAATTCAGACAGGAAAAATCAGTATAAATCCTTAGAAAATTATCCCCCAGTGTCTCCATCTGCTGGCGGTATTGAATAAGCATTGCTGCACTGATGGGGTATGCATTAGACGAAAAAAAAGAAGAAAAAGAAGAATAATACGCCCAGAAAAGAGGCGAAAAGGAGAAAAACGTAAAAAAACGTGAAAAAAAAGTAAGAGGAAGAGAAGGGAAAAAAAGGTGGAAATGGGTTTAAAAGTGATTTCGGCGGAGAAATATATATATATATACATATATATATATATATGCGCACACACACACATAGATATAAACGTATTCTCCGTTGAGATATTGCAGCCGCTGCTGTGTCCAGGCCCAGGAGCCTTAGCACTGTGCTGTGATGTCACTCAATACCACTGACATCACTAGGTGTAAACAACATCTCTCCTTTGCTGTGTATGTGACTATGGAGCTGTTTGGTGATGTCGTCTATTACGGCCTTCATAGAAGCAACAGGAGATTGTTGCATCCATCTTGAACCCTCAGAACTACAGTGCTATGATGTCACTCACTTCCACAGGCCTTGCAGAGTGTAAACAACAACAACCCAGCTTTGTTGTGTATGTAACCAAAGGGATTTGTGATGTCACCTAGAACCTTCACAGCAGCGACAGCTTTATGAGGAGCATCAGCACTGCTCTGCCTGAGCAGAACCATCACCGCCATAGGTTGTCAAATAACCCGGATTTAACCCACACAGGTAAGTCCAATGGGGTGCAGGCATGTCCTCTATGCTTACAGCTTCCCGTGGGTGTTGGTTTGATACCGTTTGGGGACAGCCAAGGAGGCATCTGCAGGCAACAAAGGTAGGTGTGTGCTTGTGTGTGTGTTTCCTATGCAGATCCTAAGCCCAGTGTCACATGCAAGTAGGAGGAGTAAGAAGGGTTCCTGGCAAATCCGGGTTATGGATTGCATTTAAAAAGGCCCCGTGGGAGTGCAATGGGCCCCTGTCTTGCTGCTTAGCAATAATGGTATGGGTTTAGGTTCTGCTGTGTGTACTGGTGGTTGACTGCCCCCCAGCCCAGAGTGTGCATGGAAAATTGTCTGGCAGCCTCCCTGACAGCAAGCAGTGATAGTGCCCATGAAGGGGACCTTGTTGGGCCCGCCCCTTTCACGGTTATCGCTTCTCGGCCTTTTGGCTAAGATCAAGTGTAGTATCTGTTCTTATCAGTTTAATATCTGATACGTCCCCTATCTGGGGACCATATATTAAATGGATTTTTGAGAACGGGGGCCGATTTCGAAGCTTGCTTCCGTCGCCCTATGCATTGACCCGATATGGCAGTATCTTCGGGTACAGTGCACCACCCCCTTACAGGGTTAAAAAGAAAGATTCCTACTTTCATTGCTACCTGCTTGCTGGCTAGCCAGCTAGCCAGCCCTGTGGGCCTTGCTGCTGCTGCAGCCAAAAAACAAAAGGTGGTGCTGCTGCTGCTTCTGCTGCTTCTGCTTCTGCTTGTGTCTGGCCCCTGTTGGAGCGTCCAGGCACAGGACTTCTGCTGCTGCTGACTAAATGGCCTCCTTAATTGGATCATTTGAGTAGCCAGCACACCTGTGCAGGTAGGGCATGACATGATAGGCAGCTGCCTTGATAGCGGGTGGGTGCTGAATGTTCCTAATTGACAAAATAAGATTAATGCTTATGAAGAAATATAAAATCTCATCCCTTCCCCAATATCGCGCCACACCCCTACCCCTTAATTCCCTGGTTGAACGTGATGGACATATGTCTTTTTTCGACCGTACTAACTATGTAACTATGTAACATAACATGGGGGGGGGTCTCCTGGCTGTTCACACAGGTGTGTCATTGCTGTACATTGACCATGCATTGCTTCTGTGGTATTGCAAAGGCAAAGACAAATGCTTCCAGCCATCCATTGCACTAATGGATTGGTCATCAGCTGGCTGTCTATGTCCCGCATCAATATAGACCAAAGTACAGAGGGTTAGGCTATGCTATTGTGCACCTACCTGATGCATCAGAAGGTGCGAGGCCCTTGCTAAATTCTGTGCACAGACTTTGAGATCTATGCTTTAGACTGTATCTAAACCTGCTCCAACATGGACTGACATTCTGGCCTACTTTCAGCCGATGCGACTTGTCTGTCGCTGAACAGTCGCTTTTTATGTATTCAGCACCTATGTATAATGTTGTAAAAATGCTCTAGAAGCTAAAGTCGCAGAAATGTCACACATATTTGGCCTGCAACTTTCTGTGCGACAAATTCAGACAGGAAAAATCAGTATAAATCCTTAGAAAATTATCCCCCAGTGTCTCCATCTGCTGGCGGTATTGAATAAGCATTGCTGCACTGATGGGGTATGCATTAGACGAAAAAAAAGAAGAAAAAGAAGAATAATACGCCCAGAAAAGAGGCGAAAAGGAGAAAAACGTAAAAAAACGTGAAAAAAAAGTAAGAGGAAGAGAAGGGAAAAAAAGGTGGAAATGGGTTTAAAAGTGATTTCGGCGGAGAATATATATATATATATATATATATATATATATATATATATATATATATGCGCACACACACACATAGATATAAACGTATTCTCCGTTGAGATATTGCAGCCGCTGCTGTGTCCAGGCCCAGGAGCCTTAGCACTGTGCTGTGATGTCACTCAATACCACTGACATCACTAGGTGTAAACAACATCTCTCCTTTGCTGTGTATGTGACTATGGAGCTGTTTGGTGATGTCGTCTATTACGGCCTTCATAGAAGCAACAGGAGATTGTTGCATCCATCTTGAACCCTCAGAACTACAGTGCTATGATGTCACTCACTTCCACAGGCCTTGCAGAGTGTAAACAACAACAACCCAGCTTTGTTGTGTATGTAACCAAAGGGATTTGTGATGTCACCTAGAACCTTCACAGCAGCGACAGCTTTATGAGGAGCATCAGCACTGCTCTGCCTGAGCAGAACCATCACCGCCATAGGTTGTCAAATAACCCGGATTTAACCCACACAGGTAAGTCCAATGGGGTGCAGGCATGTCCTCTATGCTTACAGCTTCCCGTGGGTGTTGGTTTGATACCGTTTGGGGACAGCCAAGGAGGCATCTGCAGGCAACAAAGGTAGGTGTGTGCTTGTGTGTGTGTTTCCTATGCAGATCCTAAGCCCAGTGTCACATGCAAGTAGGAGGAGTAAGAAGGGTTCCTGGCAAATCCGGGTTATGGATTGCATTTAAAAAGGCCCCGTGGGAGTGCAATGGGCCCCTGTCTTGCTGCTTAGCAATAATGGTATGGGTTTAGGTTCTGCTGTGTGTACTGGTGGTTGACTGCCCCCCAGCCCAGAGTGTGCATGGAAAATTGTCTGGCAGCCTCCCTGACAGCAAGCAGTGATAGTGCCCATGAAGGGGACCTTGTTGGGCCCGCCCCTTTCACGGTTATCGCTTCTCGGCCTTTTGGCTAAGATCAAGTGTAGTATCTGTTCTTATCAGTTTAATATCTGATACGTCCCCTATCTGGGGACCATATATTAAATGGATTTTTGAGAACGGGGGCCGATTTCGAAGCTTGCTTCCGTCGCCCTATGCATTGACCCGATATGGCAGTATCTTCGGGTACAGTGCACCACCCCCTTACAGGGTTAAAAAGAAAGATTCCTACTTTCATTGCTACCTGCTTGCTGGCTAGCCAGCTAGCCAGCCCTGTGGGCCTTGCTGCTGCTGCAGCCAAAAAACAAAAGGTGGTGCTGCTGCTGCTTCTGCTGCTTCTGCTTCTGCTTGTGTCTGGCCCCTGTTGGAGCGTCCAGGCACAGGACTTCTGCTGCTGCTGACTAAATGGCCTCCTTAATTGGATCATTTGAGTAGCCAGCACACCTGTGCAGGTAGGGCATGACATGATAGGCAGCTGCCTTGATAGCGGGTGGGTGCTGAATGTTCCTAATTGACAAAATAAGATTAATGCTTATGAAGAAATATAAAATCTCATCCCTTCCCCAATATCGCGCCACACCCCTACCCCTTAATTCCCTGGTTGAACGTGATGGACATATGTCTTTTTTCGACCGTACTAACTATGTAACTATGTAACATAACATGGGGGGGGGGGTCTCCTGGCTGTTCACACAGGTGTGTCATTGCTGTACATTGACCATGCATTGCTTCTGTGGTATTGCAAAGGCAAAGACAAATGCTTCCAGCCATCCATTGCACTAATGGATTGGTCATCAGCTGGCTGTCTATGTCCCGCATCAATATAGACCAAAGTACAGAGGGTTAGGCTATGCTATTGTGCACCTACCTGATGCATCAGAAGGTGCGAGGCCCTTGCTAAATTCTGTGCACAGACTTTGAGATCTATGCTTTAGACTGTATCTAAACCTGCTCCAACATGGACTGACATTCTGGCCTACTTTCAGCCGATGCGACTTGTCTGTCGCTGAACAGTCGCTTTTTATGTATTCAGCACCTATGTATAATGTTGTAAAAATGCTCTAGAAGCTAAAGTCGCAGAAATGTCACACATATTTGGCCTGCAACTTTCTGTGCGACAAATTCAGACAGGAAAAATCAGTATAAATCCTTAGAAAATTATCCCCCAGTGTCTCCATCTGCTGGCGGTATTGAATAAGCATTGCTGCACTGATGGGGTATGCATTAGACGAAAAAAAAGAAGAAAAAGAAGAATAATACGCCCAGAAAAGAGGCGAAAAGGAGAAAAACGTAAAAAAACGTGAAAAAAAAGTAAGAGGAAGAGAAGGGAAAAAAAGGTGGAAATGGGTTTAAAAGTGATTTCGGCGGAGAATATATATATATATATATATATATATATATATATATATATATATGCGCACACACACACATAGATATAAACGTATTCTCCGTTGAGATATTGCAGCCGCTGCTGTGTCCAGGCCCAGGAGCCTTAGCACTGTGCTGTGATGTCACTCAATACCACTGACATCACTAGGTGTAAACAACATCTCTCCTTTGCTGTGTATGTGACTATGGAGCTGTTTGGTGATGTCGTCTATTACGGCCTTCATAGAAGCAACAGGAGATTGTTGCATCCATCTTGAACCCTCAGAACTACAGTGCTATGATGTCACTCACTTCCACAGGCCTTGCAGAGTGTAAACAACAACAACCCAGCTTTGTTGTGTATGTAACCAAAGGGATTTGTGATGTCACCTAGAACCTTCACAGCAGCGACAGCTTTATGAGGAGCATCAGCACTGCTCTGCCTGAGCAGAACCATCACCGCCATAGGTTGTCAAATAACCCGGATTTAACCCACACAGGTAAGTCCAATGGGGTGCAGGCATGTCCTCTATGCTTACAGCTTCCCGTGGGTGTTGGTTTGATACCGTTTGGGGACAGCCAAGGAGGCATCTGCAGGCAACAAAGGTAGGTGTGTGCTTGTGTGTGTGTTTCCTATGCAGATCCTAAGCCCAGTGTCACATGCAAGTAGGAGGAGTAAGAAGGGTTCCTGGCAAATCCGGGTTATGGATTGCATTTAAAAAGGCCCCGTGGGAGTGCAATGGGCCCCTGTCTTGCTGCTTAGCAATAATGGTATGGGTTTAGGTTCTGCTGTGTGTACTGGTGGTTGACTGCCCCCCAGCCCAGAGTGTGCATGGAAAATTGTCTGGCAGCCTCCCTGACAGCAAGCAGTGATAGTGCCCATGAAGGGGACCTTGTTGGGCCCGCCCCTTTCACGGTTATCGCTTCTCGGCCTTTTGGCTAAGATCAAGTGTAGTATCTGTTCTTATCAGTTTAATATCTGATACGTCCCCTATCTGGGGACCATATATTAAATGGATTTTTGAGAACGGGGGCCGATTTCGAAGCTTGCTTCCGTCGCCCTATGCATTGACCCGATATGGCAGTATCTTCGGGTACAGTGCACCACCCCCTTACAGGGTTAAAAAGAAAGATTCCTACTTTCATTGCTACCTGCTTGCTGGCTAGCCAGCTAGCCAGCCCTGTGGGCCTTGCTGCTGCTGCAGCCAAAAAACAAAAGGTGGTGCTGCTGCTGCTTCTGCTGCTTCTGCTTCTGCTTGTGTCTGGCCCCTGTTGGAGCGTCCAGGCACAGGACTTCTGCTGCTGCTGACTAAATGGCCTCCTTAATTGGATCATTTGAGTAGCCAGCACACCTGTGCAGGTAGGGCATGACATGATAGGCAGCTGCCTTGATAGCGGGTGGGTGCTGAATGTTCCTAATTGACAAAATAAGATTAATGCTTATGAAGAAATATAAAATCTCATCCCTTCCCCAATATCGCGCCACACCCCTACCCCTTAATTCCCTGGTTGAACGTGATGGACATATGTCTTTTTTCGACCGTACTAACTATGTAACTATGTAACATAACATGGGGGGGGGGGGGGGGGGGTCTCCTGGCTGTTCACACAGGTGTGTCATTGCTGTACATTGACCATGCATTGCTTCTGTGGTATTGCAAAGGCAAAGACAAATGCTTCCAGCCATCCATTGCACTAATGGATTGGTCATCAGCTGGCTGTCTATGTCCCGCATCAATATAGACCAAAGTACAGAGGGTTAGGCTATGCTATTGTGCACCTACCTGATGCATCAGAAGGTGCGAGGCCCTTGCTAAATTCTGTGCACAGACTTTGAGATCTATGCTTTAGACTGTATCTAAACCTGCTCCAACATGGACTGACATTCTGGCCTACTTTCAGCCGATGCGACTTGTCTGTCGCTGAACAGTCGCTTTTTATGTATTCAGCACCTATGTATAATGTTGTAAAAATGCTCTAGAAGCTAAAGTCGCAGAAATGTCACACATATTTGGCCTGCAACTTTCTGTGCGACAAATTCAGACAGGAAAAATCAGTATAAATCCTTAGAAAATTATCCCCCAGTGTCTCCATCTGCTGGCGGTATTGAATAAGCATTGCTGCACTGATGGGGTATGCATTAGACGAAAAAAAAGAAGAAAAAGAAGAATAATACGCCCAGAAAAGAGGCGAAAAGGAGAAAAACGTAAAAAAACGTGAAAAAAAAGTAAGAGGAAGAGAAGGGAAAAAAAGGTGGAAATGGGTTTAAAAGTGATTTCGGCGGAGAAATATATATATATATATATATATATATATATATATATATATATATATGCGCACACACACACATAGATATAAACGTATTCTCCGTTGAGATATTGCAGCCGCTGCTGTGTCCAGGCCCAGGAGCCTTAGCACTGTGCTGTGATGTCACTCAATACCACTGACATCACTAGGTGTAAACAACATCTCTCCTTTGCTGTGTATGTGACTATGGAGCTGTTTGGTGATGTCGTCTATTACGGCCTTCATAGAAGCAACAGGAGATTGTTGCATCCATCTTGAACCCTCAGAACTACAGTGCTATGATGTCACTCACTTCCACAGGCCTTGCAGAGTGTAAACAACAACAACCCAGCTTTGTTGTGTATGTAACCAAAGGGATTTGTGATGTCACCTAGAACCTTCACAGCAGCGACAGCTTTATGAGGAGCATCAGCACTGCTCTGCCTGAGCAGAACCATCACCGCCATAGGTTGTCAAATAACCCGGATTTAACCCACACAGGTAAGTCCAATGGGGTGCAGGCATGTCCTCTATGCTTACAGCTTCCCGTGGGTGTTGGTTTGATACCGTTTGGGGACAGCCAAGGAGGCATCTGCAGGCAACAAAGGTAGGTGTGTGCTTGTGTGTGTGTTTCCTATGCAGATCCTAAGCCCAGTGTCACATGCAAGTAGGAGGAGTAAGAAGGGTTCCTGGCAAATCCGGGTTATGGATTGCATTTAAAAAGGCCCCGTGGGAGTGCAATGGGCCCCTGTCTTGCTGCTTAGCAATAATGGTATGGGTTTAGGTTCTGCTGTGTGTACTGGTGGTTGACTGCCCCCCAGCCCAGAGTGTGCATGGAAAATTGTCTGGCAGCCTCCCTGACAGCAAGCAGTGATAGTGCCCATGAAGGGGACCTTGTTGGGCCCGCCCCTTTCACGGTTATCGCTTCTCGGCCTTTTGGCTAAGATCAAGTGTAGTATCTGTTCTTATCAGTTTAATATCTGATACGTCCCCTATCTGGGGACCATATATTAAATGGATTTTTGAGAACGGGGGCCGATTTCGAAGCTTGCTTCCGTCGCCCTATGCATTGACCCGATATGGCAGTATCTTCGGGTACAGTGCACCACCCCCTTACAGGGTTAAAAAGAAAGATTCCTACTTTCATTGCTACCTGCTTGCTGGCTAGCCAGCTAGCCAGCCCTGTGGGCCTTGCTGCTGCTGCAGCCAAAAAACAAAAGGTGGTGCTGCTGCTGCTTCTGCTGCTTCTGCTTCTGCTTGTGTCTGGCCCCTGTTGGAGCGTCCAGGCACAGGACTTCTGCTGCTGCTGACTAAATGGCCTCCTTAATTGGATCATTTGAGTAGCCAGCACACCTGTGCAGGTAGGGCATGACATGATAGGCAGCTGCCTTGATAGCGGGTGGGTGCTGAATGTTCCTAATTGACAAAATAAGATTAATGCTTATGAAGAAATATAAAATCTCATCCCTTCCCCAATATCGCGCCACACCCCTACCCCTTAATTCCCTGGTTGAACGTGATGGACATATGTCTTTTTTCGGCCGTACTAACTATGTAACTATGTGTAACATAACATGGGGGGGGGGGGGGGGGGGTCTCCTGGCTGTTCACACAGGTGTGTCATTGCTGTACATTGACCATGCATTGCTTCTGTGGTATTGCAAAGGCAAAGACAAATGCTTCCAGCCATCCATTGCACTAATGGATTGGTCATCAGCTGGCTGTCTATGTCCCGCATCAATATAGACCAAAGTACAGAGGGTTAGGCTATGCTATTGTGCACCTACCTGATGCATCAGAAGGTGCGAGGCCCTTGCTAAATTCTGTGCACAGACTTTGAGATCTATGCTTTAGACTGTATCTAAACCTGCTCCAACATGGACTGACATTCTGGCCTACTTTCAGCCGATGCGACTTGTCTGTCGCTGAACAGTCGCTTTTTATGTATTCAGCACCTATGTATAATGTTGTAAAAATGCTCTAGAAGCTAAAGTCGCAGAAATGTCACACATATTTGGCCTGCAACTTTCTGTGCGACAAATTCAGACAGGAAAAATCAGTATAAATCCTTAGAAAATTATCCCCCAGTGTCTCCATCTGCTGGCGGTATTGAATAAGCATTGCTGCACTGATGGGGTATGCATTAGACGAAAAAAAAGAAGAAAAAGAAGAATAATACGCCCAGAAAAGAGGCGAAAAGGAGAAAAACGTAAAAAAACGTGAAAAAAAAGTAAGAGGAAGAGAAGGGAAAAAAAGGTGGAAATGGGTTTAAAAGTGATTTCGGCGGAGAAATATATATATATATATATATATATATATATATATATATATATATGCGCACACACACACATAGATATAAACGTATTCTCCGTTGAGATATTGCAGCCGCTGCTGTGTCCAGGCCCAGGAGCCTTAGCACTGTGCTGTGATGTCACTCAATACCACTGACATCACTAGGTGTAAACAACATCTCTCCTTTGCTGTGTATGTGACTATGGAGCTGTTTGGTGATGTCGTCTATTACGGCCTTCATAGAAGCAACAGGAGATTGTTGCATCCATCTTGAACCCTCAGAACTACAGTGCTATGATGTCACTCACTTCCACAGGCCTTGCAGAGTGTAAACAACAACAACCCAGCTTTGTTGTGTATGTAACCAAAGGGATTTGTGATGTCACCTAGAACCTTCACAGCAGCGACAGCTTTATGAGGAGCATCAGCACTGCTCTGCCTGAGCAGAACCATCACCGCCATAGGTTGTCAAATAACCCGGATTTAACCCACACAGGTAAGTCCAATGGGGTGCAGGCATGTCCTCTATGCTTACAGCTTCCCGTGGGTGTTGGTTTGATACCGTTTGGGGACAGCCAAGGAGGCATCTGCAGGCAACAAAGGTAGGTGTGTGCTTGTGTGTGTGTTTCCTATGCAGATCCTAAGCCCAGTGTCACATGCAAGTAGGAGGAGTAAGAAGGGTTCCTGGCAAATCCGGGTTATGGATTGCATTTAAAAAGGCCCCGTGGGAGTGCAATGGGCCCCTGTCTTGCTGCTTAGCAATAATGGTATGGGTTTAGGTTCTGCTGTGTGTACTGGTGGTTGACTGCCCCCCAGCCCAGAGTGTGCATGGAAAATTGTCTGGCAGCCTCCCTGACAGCAAGCAGTGATAGTGCCCATGAAGGGGACCTTGTTGGGCCCGCCCCTTTCACGGTTATCGCTTCTCGGCCTTTTGGCTAAGATCAAGTGTAGTATCTGTTCTTATCAGTTTAATATCTGATACGTCCCCTATCTGGGGACCATATATTAAATGGATTTTTGAGAACGGGGGCCGATTTCGAAGCTTGCTTCCGTCGCCCTATGCATTGACCCGATATGGCAGTATCTTCGGGTACAGTGCACCACCCCCTTACAGGGTTAAAAAGAAAGATTCCTACTTTCATTGCTACCTGCTTGCTGGCTAGCCAGCTAGCCAGCCCTGTGGGCCTTGCTGCTGCTGCAGCCAAAAAACAAAAGGTGGTGCTGCTGCTGCTTCTGCTGCTTCTGCTTCTGCTTGTGTCTGGCCCCTGTTGGAGCGTCCAGGCACAGGACTTCTGCTGCTGCTGACTAAATGGCCTCCTTAATTGGATCATTTGAGTAGCCAGCACACCTGTGCAGGTAGGGCATGACATGATAGGCAGCTGCCTTGATAGCGGGTGGGTGCTGAATGTTCCTAATTGACAAAATAAGATTAATGCTTATGAAGAAATATAAAATCTCATCCCTTCCCCAATATCGCGCCACACCCCTACCCCTTAATTCCCTGGTTGAACGTGATGGACATATGTCTTTTTTCGACCGTACTAACTATGTAACTATGTAACATAACATGGGGGGGGGGGGGGGGGGGGTCTCCTGGCTGTTCACACAGGTGTGTCATTGCTGTACATTGACCATGCATTGCTTCTGTGGTATTGCAAAGGCAAAGACAAATGCTTCCAGCCATCCATTGCACTAATGGATTGGTCATCAGCTGGCTGTCTATGTCCCGCATCAATATAGACCAAAGTACAGAGGGTTAGGCTATGCTATTGTGCACCTACCTGATGCATCAGAAGGTGCGAGGCCCTTGCTAAATTCTGTGCACAGACTTTGAGATCTATGCTTTAGACTGTATCTAAACCTGCTCCAACATGGACTGACATTCTGGCCTACTTTCAGCCGATGCGACTTGTCTGTCGCTGAACAGTCGCTTTTTATGTATTCAGCACCTATGTATAATGTTGTAAAAATGCTCTAGAAGCTAAAGTCGCAGAAATGTCACACATATTTGGCCTGCAACTTTCTGTGCGACAAATTCAGACAGGAAAAATCAGTATAAATCCTTAGAAAATTATCCCCCAGTGTCTCCATCTGCTGGCGGTATTGAATAAGCATTGCTGCACTGATGGGGTATGCATTAGACGAAAAAAAAGAAGAAAAAGAAGAATAATACGCCCAGAAAAGAGGCGAAAAGGAGAAAAACGTAAAAAAACGTGAAAAAAAAGTAAGAGGAAGAGAAGGGAAAAAAAGGTGGAAATGGGTTTAAAAGTGATTTCGGCGGAGAAATATATATATATATATATATATATATATATATATATATATATGCGCACACACACACATAGATATAAACGTATTCTCCGTTGAGATATTGCAGCCGCTGCTGTGTCCAGGCCCAGGAGCCTTAGCACTGTGCTGTGATGTCACTCAATACCACTGACATCACTAGGTGTAAACAACATCTCTCCTTTGCTGTGTATGTGACTATGGAGCTGTTTGGTGATGTCGTCTATTACGGCCTTCATAGAAGCAACAGGAGATTGTTGCATCCATCTTGAACCCTCAGAACTACAGTGCTATGATGTCACTCACTTCCACAGGCCTTGCAGAGTGTAAACAACAACAACCCAGCTTTGTTGTGTATGTAACCAAAGGGATTTGTGATGTCACCTAGAACCTTCACAGCAGCGACAGCTTTATGAGGAGCATCAGCACTGCTCTGCCTGAGCAGAACCATCACCGCCATAGGTTGTCAAATAACCCGGATTTAACCCACACAGGTAAGTCCAATGGGGTGCAGGCATGTCCTCTATGCTTACAGCTTCCCGTGGGTGTTGGTTTGATACCGTTTGGGGACAGCCAAGGAGGCATCTGCAGGCAACAAAGGTAGGTGTGTGCTTGTGTGTGTGTTTCCTATGCAGATCCTAAGCCCAGTGTCACATGCAAGTAGGAGGAGTAAGAAGGGTTCCTGGCAAATCCGGGTTATGGATTGCATTTAAAAAGGCCCCGTGGGAGTGCAATGGGCCCCTGTCTTGCTGCTTAGCAATAATGGTATGGGTTTAGGTTCTGCTGTGTGTACTGGTGGTTGACTGCCCCCCAGCCCAGAGTGTGCATGGAAAATTGTCTGGCAGCCTCCCTGACAGCAAGCAGTGATAGTGCCCATGAAGGGGACCTTGTTGGGCCCGCCCCTTTCACGGTTATCGCTTCTCGGCCTTTTGGCTAAGATCAAGTGTAGTATCTGTTCTTATCAGTTTAATATCTGATACGTCCCCTATCTGGGGACCATATATTAAATGGATTTTTGAGAACGGGGGCCGATTTCGAAGCTTGCTTCCGTCGCCCTATGCATTGACCCGATATGGCAGTATCTTCGGGTACAGTGCACCACCCCCTTACAGGGTTAAAAAGAAAGATTCCTACTTTCATTGCTACCTGCTTGCTGGCTAGCCAGCTAGCCAGCCCTGTGGGCCTTGCTGCTGCTGCAGCCAAAAAACAAAAGGTGGTGCTGCTGCTGCTTCTGCTGCTTCTGCTTCTGCTTGTGTCTGGCCGCTGTTGGAGCGTCCAGGCACAGGACTTCTGCTGCTGCTGACTAAATGGCCTCCTTAATTGGATCATTTGAGTAGCCAGCACACCTGTGCAGGTAGGGCATGACATGATAGGCAGCTGCCTTGATAGCGGGTGGGTGCTGAATGTTCCTAATTGACAAAATAAGATTAATGCTTATGAAGAAATATAAAATCTCATCCCTTCCCCAATATCGCGCCACACCCCTACCCCTTAATTCCCTGGTTGAACGTGATGGACATATGTCTTTTTTCGACCGTACTAACTATGTAACTATGTAACATAACATGGGGGGGGGGGGTCTCCTGGCTGTTCACACAGGTGTGTCATTGCTGTACATTGACCATGCATTGCTTCTGTGGTATTGCAAAGGCAAAGACAAATGCTTCCAGCCATCCATTGCACTAATGGATTGGTCATCAGCTGGCTGTCTATGTCCCGCATCAATATAGACCAAAGTACAGAGGGTTAGGCTATGCTATTGTGCACCTACCTGATGCATCAGAAGGTGCGAGGCCCTTGCTAAATTCTGTGCACAGACTTTGAGATCTATGCTTTAGACTGTATCTAAACCTGCTCCAACATGGACTGACATTCTGGCCTACTTTCAGCCGATGCGACTTGTCTGTCGCTGAACAGTCGCTTTTTATGTATTCAGCACCTATGTATAATGTTGTAAAAATGCTCTAGAAGCTAAAGTCGCAGAAATGTCACACATATTTGGCCTGCAACTTTCTGTGCGACAAATTCAGACAGGAAAAATCAGTATAAATCCTTAGAAAATTATCCCCCAGTGTCTCCATCTGCTGGCGGTATTGAATAAGCATTGCTGCACTGATGGGGTATGCATTAGACGAAAAAAAAGAAGAAAAAGAAGAATAATACGCCCAGAAAAGAGGCGAAAAGGAGAAAAACGTAAAAAAACGTGAAAAAAAAGTAAGAGGAAGAGAAGGGAAAAAAAGGTGGAAATGGGTTTAAAAGTGATTTCGGCGGAGAAATATATATATATATATATATATATATATATATGCGCACACACACACATAGATATAAACGTATTCTCCGTTGAGATATTGCAGCCGCTGCTGTGTCCAGGCCCAGGAGCCTTAGCACTGTGCTGTGATGTCACTCAATACCACTGACATCACTAGGTGTAAACAACATCTCTCCTTTGCTGTGTATGTGACTATGGAGCTGTTTGGTGATGTCGTCTATTACGGCCTTCATAGAAGCAACAGGAGATTGTTGCATCCATCTTGAACCCTCAGAACTACAGTGCTATGATGTCACTCACTTCCACAGGCCTTGCAGAGTGTAAACAACAACAACCCAGCTTTGTTGTGTATGTAACCAAAGGGATTTGTGATGTCACCTAGAACCTTCACAGCAGCGACAGCTTTATGAGGAGCATCAGCACTGCTCTGCCTGAGCAGAACCATCACCGCCATAGGTTGTCAAATAACCCGGATTTAACCCACACAGGTAAGTCCAATGGGGTGCAGGCATGTCCTCTATGCTTACAGCTTCCCGTGGGTGTTGGTTTGATACCGTTTGGGGACAGCCAAGGAGGCATCTGCAGGCAACAAAGGTAGGTGTGTGCTTGTGTGTGTGTTTCCTATGCAGATCCTAAGCCCAGTGTCACATGCAAGTAGGAGGAGTAAGAAGGGTTCCTGGCAAATCCGGGTTATGGATTGCATTTAAAAAGGCCCCGTGGGAGTGCAATGGGCCCCTGTCTTGCTGCTTAGCAATAATGGTATGGGTTTAGGTTCTGCTGTGTGTACTGGTGGTTGACTGCCCCCCAGCCCAGAGTGTGCATGGAAAATTGTCTGGCAGCCTCCCTGACAGCAAGCAGTGATAGTGCCCATGAAGGGGACCTTGTTGGGCCCGCCCCTTTCACGGTTATCGCTTCTCGGCCTTTTGGCTAAGATCAAGTGTAGTATCTGTTCTTATCAGTTTAATATCTGATACGTCCCCTATCTGGGGACCATATATTAAATGGATTTTTGAGAACGGGGGCCGATTTCGAAGCTTGCTTCCGTCGCCCTATGCATTGACCCGATATGGCAGTATCTTCGGGTACAGTGCACCACCCCCTTACAGGGTTAAAAAGAAAGATTCCTACTTTCATTGCTACCTGCTTGCTGGCTAGCCAGCTAGCCAGCCCTGTGGGCCTTGCTGCTGCTGCAGCCAAAAAACAAAAGGTGGTGCTGCTGCTGCTTCTGCTGCTTCTGCTTCTGCTTGTGTCTGGCCCCTGTTGGAGCGTCCAGGCACAGGACTTCTGCTGCTGCTGACTAAATGGCCTCCTTAATTGGATCATTTGAGTAGCCAGCACACCTGTGCAGGTAGGGCATGACATGATAGGCAGCTGCCTTGATAGCGGGTGGGTGCTGAATGTTCCTAATTGACAAAATAAGATTAATGCTTATGAAGAAATATAAAATCTCATCCCTTCCCCAATATCGCGCCACACCCCTACCCCTTAATTCCCTGGTTGAACGTGATGGACATATGTCTTTTTTCGACCGTACTAACTATGTAACTATGTAACATAACATGGGGGGGGGGGGGGGGTCTCCTGGCTGTTCACACAGGTGTGTCATTGCTGTACATTGACCATGCATTGCTTCTGTGGTATTGCAAAGGCAAAGACAAATGCTTCCAGCCATCCATTGCACTAATGGATTGGTCATCAGCTGGCTGTCTATGTCCCGCATCAATATAGACCAAAGTACAGAGGGTTAGGCTATGCTATTGTGCACCTACCTGATGCATCAGAAGGTGCGAGGCCCTTGCTAAATTCTGTGCACAGACTTTGAGATCTATGCTTTAGACTGTATCTAAACCTGCTCCAACATGGACTGACATTCTGGCCTACTTTCAGCCGATGCGACTTGTCTGTCGCTGAACAGTCGCTTTTTATGTATTCAGCACCTATGTATAATGTTGTAAAAATGCTCTAGAAGCTAAAGTCGCAGAAATGTCACACATATTTGGCCTGCAACTTTCTGTGCGACAAATTCAGACAGGAAAAGTCAGTATAAATCCTTAGAAAATTATCCCCCAGTGTCTCCATCTGCTGGCGGTATTGAATAAGCATTGCTGCACTGATGGGGTATGCATTAGACGAAAAAAAAGAAGAAAAAGAAGAATAATACGCCCAGAAAAGAGGCGAAAAGGAGAAAAACGTAAAAAAACGTGAAAAAAAAGTAAGAGGAAGAGAAGGGAAAAAAAGGTGGAAATGGGTTTAAAAGTGATTTCGGCGGAGAAATATATATATATATATATATATATATATATATATATATGCGCACACACACACATAGATATAAACGTATTCTCCGTTGAGATATTGCAGCCGCTGCTGTGTCCAGGCCCAGGAGCCTTAGCACTGTGCTGTGATGTCACTCAATACCACTGACATCACTAGGTGTAAACAACATCTCTCCTTTGCTGTGTATGTGACTATGGAGCTGTTTGGTGATGTCGTCTATTACGGCCTTCATAGAAGCAACAGGAGATTGTTGCATCCATCTTGAACCCTCAGAACTACAGTGCTATGATGTCACTCACTTCCACAGGCCTTGCAGAGTGTAAACAACAACAACCCAGCTTTGTTGTGTATGTAACCAAAGGGATTTGTGATGTCACCTAGAACCTTCACAGCAGCGACAGCTTTATGAGGAGCATCAGCACTGCTCTGCCTGAGCAGAACCATCACCGCCATAGGTTGTCAAATAACCCGGATTTAACCCACACAGGTAAGTCCAATGGGGTGCAGGCATGTCCTCTATGCTTACAGCTTCCCGTGGGTGTTGGTTTGATACCGTTTGGGGACAGCCAAGGAGGCATCTGCAGGCAACAAAGGTAGGTGTGTGCTTGTGTGTGTGTTTCCTATGCAGATCCTAAGCCCAGTGTCACATGCAAGTAGGAGGAGTAAGAAGGGTTCCTGGCAAATCCGGGTTATGGATTGCATTTAAAAAGGCCCCGTGGGAGTGCAATGGGCCCCTGTCTTGCTGCTTAGCAATAATGGTATGGGTTTAGGTTCTGCTGTGTGTACTGGTGGTTGACTGCCCCCCAGCCCAGAGTGTGCATGGAAAATTGTCTGGCAGCCTCCCTGACAGCAAGCAGTGATAGTGCCCATGAAGGGGACCTTGTTGGGCCCGCCCCTTTCACGGTTATCGCTTCTCGGCCTTTTGGCTAAGATCAAGTGTAGTATCTGTTCTTATCAGTTTAATATCTGATACGTCCCCTATCTGGGGACCATATATTAAATGGATTTTTGAGAACGGGGGCCGATTTCGAAGCTTGCTTCCGTCGCCCTATGCATTGACCCGATATGGCAGTATCTTCGGGTACAGTGCACCACCCCCTTACAGGGTTAAAAAGAAAGATTCCTACTTTCATTGCTACCTGCTTGCTGGCTAGCCAGCTAGCCAGCCCTGTGGGCCTTGCTGCTGCTGCAGCCAAAAAACAAAAGGTGGTGCTGCTGCTGCTTCTTCTGCTTCTGCTTCTGCTTGTGTCTGGCCCCTGTTGGAGCGTCCAGGCACAGGACTTCTGCTGCTGCTGACTAAATGGCCTCCTTAATTGGATCATTTGAGTAGCCAGCACACCTGTGCAGGTAGGGCATGACATGATAGGCAGCTGCCTTGATAGCGGGTGGGTGCTGAATGTTCCTAATTGACAAAATAAGATTAATGCTTATGAAGAAATATAAAATCTCATCCCTTCCCCAATATCGCGCCACACCCCTACCCCTTAATTCCCTGGTTGAACGTGATGGACATATGTCTTTTTTCGACCGTACTAACTATGTAACTATGTAACATAACATGGGGGGGGGGGGGGGGGTCTCCTGGCTGTTCACACAGGTGTGTCATTGCTGTACATTGACCATGCATTGCTTCTGTGGTATTGCAAAGGCAAAGACAAATGCTTCCAGCCATCCATTGCACTAATGGATTGGTCATCAGCTGGCTGTCTATGTCCCGCATCAATATAGACCAAAGTACAGAGGGTTAGGCTATGCTATTGTGCACCTACCTGATGCATCAGAAGGTGCGAGGCCCTTGCTAAATTCTGTGCACAGACTTTGAGATCTATGCTTTAGACTGTATCTAAACCTGCTCCAACATGGACTGACATTCTGGCCTACTTTCAGCCGATGCGACTTGTCTGTCGCTGAACAGTCGCTTTTTATGTATTCAGCACCTATGTATAATGTTGTAAAAATGCTCTAGAAGCTAAAGTCGCAGAAATGTCACACATATTTGGCCTGCAACTTTCTGTGCGACAAATTCAGACAGGAAAAATCAGTATAAATCCTTAGAAAATTATCCCCCAGTGTCTCCATCTGCTGGCGGTATTGAATAAGCATTGCTGCACTGATGGGGTATGCATTAGACGAAAAAAAAGAAGAAAAAGAAGAATAATACGCCCAGAAAAGAGGCGAAAAGGAGAAAAACGTAAAAAAACGTGAAAAAAAAGTAAGAGGAAGAGAAGGGAAAAAAAGGTGGAAATGGGTTTAAAAGTGATTTCGGCGGAGAAATATATATATATATATATATATATATATATATATATATATATATATATGCGCACACACACACATAGATATAAACGTATTCTCCGTTGAGATATTGCAGCCGCTGCTGTGTCCAGGCCCAGGAGCCTTAGCACTGTGCTGTGATGTCACTCAATACCACTGACATCACTAGGTGTAAACAACATCTCTCCTTTGCTGTGTATGTGACTATGGAGCTGTTTGGTGATGTCGTCTATTACGGCCTTCATAGAAGCAACAGGAGATTGTTGCATCCATCTTGAACCCTCAGAACTACAGTGCTATGATGTCACTCACTTCCACAGGCCTTGCAGAGTGTAAACAACAACAACCCAGCTTTGTTGTGTATGTAACCAAAGGGATTTGTGATGTCACCTAGAACCTTCACAGCAGCGACAGCTTTATGAGGAGCATCAGCACTGCTCTGCCTGAGCAGAACCATCACCGCCATAGGTTGTCAAATAACCCGGATTTAACCCACACAGGTAAGTCCAATGGGGTGCAGGCATGTCCTCTATGCTTACAGCTTCCCGTGGGTGTTGGTTTGATACCGTTTGGGGACAGCCAAGGAGGCATCTGCAGGCAACAAAGGTAGGTGTGTGCTTGTGTGTGTGTTTCCTATGCAGATCCTAAGCCCAGTGTCACATGCAAGTAGGAGGAGTAAGAAGGGTTCCTGGCAAATCCGGGTTATGGATTGCATTTAAAAAGGCCCCGTGGGAGTGCAATGGGCCCCTGTCTTGCTGCTTAGCAATAATGGTATGGGTTTAGGTTCTGCTGTGTGTACTGGTGGTTGACTGCCCCCCAGCCCAGAGTGTGCATGGAAAATTGTCTGGCAGCCTCCCTGACAGCAAGCAGTGATAGTGCCCATGAAGGGGACCTTGTTGGGCCCGCCCCTTTCACGGTTATCGCTTCTCGGCCTTTTGGCTAAGATCAAGTGTAGTATCTGTTCTTATCAGTTTAATATCTGATACGTCCCCTATCTGGGGACCATATATTAAATGGATTTTTGAGAACGGGGGCCGATTTCGAAGCTTGCTTCCGTCGCCCTATGCATTGACCCGATATGGCAGTATCTTCGGGTACAGTGCACCACCCCCTTACAGGGTTAAAAAGAAAGATTCCTACTTTCATTGCTACCTGCTTGCTGGCTAGCCAGCTAGCCAGCCCTGTGGGCCTTGCTGCTGCTGCAGCCAAAAAACAAAAGGTGGTGCTGCTGCTGCTTCTGCTGCTTCTGCTTCTGCTTGTGTCTGGCCCCTGTTGGAGCGTCCAGGCACAGGACTTCTGCTGCTGCTGACTAAATGGCCTCCTTAATTGGATCATTTGAGTAGCCAGCACACCTGTGCAGGTAGGGCATGACATGATAGGCAGCTGCCTTGATAGCGGGTGGGTGCTGAATGTTCCTAATTGACAAAATAAGATTAATGCTTATGAAGAAATATAAAATCTCATCCCTTCCCCAATATCGCGCCACACCCCTACCCCTTAATTCCCTGGTTGAACGTGATGGACATATGTCTTTTTTCGACCGTACTAACTATGTAACTATGTAACATAACATGGGGGGGGGGGGGGTCTCCTGGCTGTTCACACAGGTGTGTCATTGCTGTACATTGACCATGCATTGCTTCTGTGGTATTGCAAAGGCAAAGACAAATGCTTCCAGCCATCCATTGCACTAATGGATTGGTCATCAGCTGGCTGTCTATGTCCCGCATCAATATAGACCAAAGTACAGAGGGTTAGGCTATGCTATTGTGCACCTACCTGATGCATCAGAAGGTGCGAGGCCCTTGCTAAATTCTGTGCAAAGACTTTGAGATCTATGCTTTAGACTGTATCTAAACCTGCTCCAACATGGACTGACATTCTGGCCTACTTTCAGCCGATGCGACTTGTCTGTCGCTGAACAGTCGCTTTTTATGTATTCAGCACCTATGTATAATGTTGTAAAAATGCTCTAGAAGCTAAAGTCGCAGAAATGTCACACATATTTGGCCTGCAACTTTCTGTGCGACAAATTCAGACAGGAAAAATCAGTATAAATCCTTAGAAAATTATCCCCCAGTGTCTCCATCTGCTGGCGGTATTGAATAAGCATTGCTGCACTGATGGGGTATGCATTAGACGAAAAAAAAGAAGAAAAAGAAGAATAATACGCCCAGAAAAGAGGCGAAAAGGAGAAAAACGTAAAAAAACGTGAAAAAAAAGTAAGAGGAAGAGAAGGGAAAAAAAGGTGGAAATGGGTTTAAAAGTGATTTCGGCGGAGAAATATATATATATATATATATATATATATATATATATATATATATATATATGCGCACACACACACATAGATATAAACGTATTCTCCGTTGAGATATTGCAGCCGCTGCTGTGTCCAGGCCCAGGAGCCTTAGCACTGTGCTGTGATGTCACTCAATACCACTGACATCACTAGGTGTAAACAACATCTCTCCTTTGCTGTGTATGTGACTATGGAGCTGTTTGGTGATGTCGTCTATTACGGCCTTCATAGAAGCAACAGGAGATTGTTGCATCCATCTTGAACCCTCAGAACTACAGTGCTATGATGTCACTCACTTCCACAGGCCTTGCAGAGTGTAAACAACAACAACCCAGCTTTGTTGTGTATGTAACCAAAGGGATTTGTGATGTCACCTAGAACCTTCACAGCAGCGACAGCTTTATGAGGAGCATCAGCACTGCTCTGCCTGAGCAGAACCATCACCGCCATAGGTTGTCAAATAACCCGGATTTAACCCACACAGGTAAGTCCAATGGGGTGCAGGCATGTCCTCTATGCTTACAGCTTCCCGTGGGTGTTGGTTTGATACCGTTTGGGGACAGCCAAGGAGGCATCTGCAGGCAACAAAGGTAGGTGTGTGCTTGTGTGTGTGTTTCCTATGCAGATCCTAAGCCCAGTGTCACATGCAAGCAGGAGGAGTAAGAAGGGTTCCTGGCAAATCCAGGTTATGGATTGCATTTAAAAAGGCCCCGTGGGAGTAATGGGCCCCTGTCTTGCTGCTTAGCAATAATGGTATGGGTTTAGGTTCTGCTGTGTGTACTGGTGGTTGACTGCCCCCCAGCCCAGAGTGTGCATGGAAAATTGTCTGGCAGCCTCCCTGACAGCAAGCAGTGATAGTGCCCATGAAGGGGACCTTGTTGGGCCCGCCCCTTTCACGGTTATCGCTTCTCGGCCTTTTGGCTAAGATCAAGTGTAGTATCTGTTCTTATCAGTTTAATATCTGATACGTCCCCTATCTGGGGACCATATATTAAATGGATTTTTGAGAACGGGGGCCGATTTCGAAGCTTGCTTCCGTCGCCCTATGCATTGACCCGATATGGCAGTATCTTCGGGTACAGTGCACCACCCCCTTACAGGGTTAAAAAGAAAGATTCCTACTTTCATTGCTACCTGCTTGCTGGCTAGCCAGCTAGCCAGCCCTGTGGGCCTTGCTGCTGCTGCAGCCAAAAAACAAAAGGTGGTGCTGCTGCTGCTTCTGCTGCTTCTGCTTCTGCTTGTGTCTGGCCCCTGTTGGAGCGTCCAGGCACAGGACTTCTGCTGCTGCTGACTAAATGGCCTCCTTAATTGGATCATTTGAGTAGCCAGCACACCTGTGCAGGTAGGGCATGACATGATAGGCAGCTGCCTTGATAGCGGGTGGGTGCTGAATGTTCCTAATTGACAAAATAAGATTAATGCTTATGAAGAAATATAAAATCTCATCCCTTCCCCAATATCGCGCCACACCCCTACCCCTTAATTCCCTGGTTGAACGTGATGGACATATGTCTTTTTTCGACCGTACTAACTATGTAACTATGTAACATAACATGGGGGGGGGGGGGGGGGGTCTCCTGGCTGTTCACACAGGTGTGTCATTGCTGTACATTGACCATGCATTGCTTCTGTGGTATTGCAAAGGCAAAGACAAATGCTTCCAGCCATCCATTGCACTAATGGATTGGTCATCAGCTGGCTGTCTATGTCCCGCATCAATATAGACCAAAGTACAGAGGGTTAGGCTATGCTATTGTGCACCTACCTGATGCATCAGAAGGTGCGAGGCCCTTGCTAAATTCTGTGCACAGACTTTGAGATCTATGCTTTAGACTGTATCTAAACCTGCTCCAACATGGACTGACATTCTGGCCTACTTTCAGCCGATGCGACTTGTCTGTCGCTGAACAGTCGCTTTTTATGTATTCAGCACCTATGTATAATGTTGTAAAAATGCTCTAGAAGCTAAAGTCGCAGAAATGTCACACATATTTGGCCTGCAACTTTCTGTGCGACAAAATCAGACAGGAAAAATCAGTATAAATCCTTAGAAAATTATCCCCCAGTGTCTCCATCTGCTGGCGGTATTGAATAAGCATTGCTGCACTGATGGGGTATGCATTAGACGAAAAAAAAGAAGAAAAAGAAGAATAATACGCCCAGAAAAGAGGCGAAAAGGAGAAAAACGTAAAAAAACGTGAAAAAAAAGTAAGAGGAAGAGAAGGGAAAAAAAGGTGGAAATGGGTTTAAAAGTGATTTCGGCGGAGATATATATATATATATATATATATATATATATATATATATATATATATGCGCACACACACACATAGATATAAACGTATTCTCCGTTGAGATATTGCAGCCGCTGCTGTGTCCAGGCCCAGGAGCCTTAGCACTGTGCTGTGATGTCACTCAATACCACTGACATCACTAGGTGTAAACAACATCTCTCCTTTGCTGTGTATGTGACTATGGAGCTGTTTGGTGATGTCGTCTATTACGGCCTTCATAGAAGCAACAGGAGATTGTTGCATCCATCTTGAACCCTCAGAACTACAGTGCTATGATGTCACTCACTTCCACAGGCCTTGCAGAGTGTAAACAACAACAACCCAGCTTTGTTGTGTATGTAACCAAAGGGATTTGTGATGTCACCTAGAACCTTCACAGCAGCGACAGCTTTATGAGGAGCATCAGCACTGCTCTGCCTGAGCAGAACCATCACCGCCATAGGTTGTCAAATAACCCGGATTTAACCCACACAGGTAAGTCCAATGGGGTGCAGGCATGTCCTCTATGCTTACAGCTTCCCGTGGGTGTTGGTTTGATACCGTTTGGGGACAGCCAAGGAGGCATCTGCAGGCAACAAAGGTAGGTGTGTGCTTGTGTGTGTGTTTCCTATGCAGATCCTAAGCCCAGTGTCACATGCAAGTAGGAGGAGTAAGAAGGGTTCCTGGCAAATCCGGGTTATGGATTGCATTTAAAAAGGCCCCGTGGGAGTGCAATGGGCCCCTGTCTTGCTGCTTAGCAATAATGGTATGGGTTTAGGTTCTGCTGTGTGTACTGGTGGTTGACTGCCCCCCAGCCCAGAGTGTGCATGGAAAATTGTCTGGCAGCCTCCCTGACAGCAAGCAGTGATAGTGCCCATGAAGGGGACCTTGTTGGGCCCGCCCCTTTCACGGTTATCGCTTCTCGGCCTTTTGGCTAAGATCAAGTGTAGTATCTGTTCTTATCAGTTTAATATCTGATACGTCCCCTATCTGGGGACCATATATTAAATGGATTTTTGAGAACGGGGGCCGATTTCGAAGCTTGCTTCCGTCGCCCTATGCATTGACCCGATATGGCAGTATCTTCGGGTACAGTGCACCACCCCCTTACAGGGTTAAAAAGAAAGATTCCTACTTTCATTGCTACCTGCTTGCTGGCTAGCCAGCTAGCCAGCCCTGTGGGCCTTGCTGCTGCTGCAGCCAAAAAACAAAAGGTGGTGCTGCTGCTGCTTCTGCTGCTTCTGCTTCTGCTTGTGTCTGGCCCCTGTTGGAGCGTCCAGGCACAGGACTTCTGCTGCTGCTGACTAAATGGCCTCCTTAATTGGATCATTTGAGTAGCCAGCACACCTGTGCAGGTAGGGCATGACATGATAGGCAGCTGCCTTGATAGCGGGTGGGTGCTGAATGTTCCTAATTGACAAAATAAGATTAATGCTTATGAAGAAATATAAAATCTCATCCCTTCCCCAATATCGCGCCACACCCCTACCCCTTAATTCCCTGGTTGAACGTGATGGACATATGTCTTTTTTCGACCGTACTAACTATGTAACTATGTAACATAACATGGGGAGGGGGGGGGGGGGGGGTCTCCTGGCTGTTCACACAGGTGTGTCATTGCTGTACATTGACCATGCATTGCTTCTGTGGTATTGCAAAGGCAAAGACAAATGCTTCCAGCCATCCATTGCACTAATGGATTGGTCATCAGCTGGCTGTCTATGTCCCGCATCAATATAGACCAAAGTACAGAGGGTTAGGCTATGCTATTGTGCACCTACCTGATGCATCAGAAGGTGCGAGGCCCTTGCTAAATTCTGTGCACAGACTTTGAGATCTATGCTTTAGACTGTATCTAAACCTGCTCCAACATGGACTGACATTCTGGCCTACTTTCAGCCGATGCGACTTGTCTGTCGCTGAACAGTCGCTTTTTATGTATTCAGCACCTATGTATAATGTTGTAAAAATGCTCTAGAAGCTAAAGTCGCAGAAATGTCACACATATTTGGCCTGCAACTTTCTGTGCGACAAATTCAGACAGGAAAAATCAGTATAAATCCTTAGAAAATTATCCCCCAGTGTCTCCATCTGCTGGCGGTATTGAATAAGCATTGCTGCACTGATGGGGTATGCATTAGACGAAAAAAAAGAAGAAAAAGAAGAATAATACGCCCAGAAAAGAGGCGAAAAGGAGAAAAACGTAAAAAAACGTGAAAAAAAAGTAAGAGGAAGAGAAGGGAAAAAAAGGTGGAAATGGGTTTAAAAGTGATTTCGGCGGAGAAATATATATATATATATATATATATATATATATATATATATATATATGCGCACACACACACATAGATATAAACGTATTCTCCGTTGAGATATTGCAGCCGCTGCTGTGTCCAGGCCCAGGAGCCTTAGCACTGTGCTGTGATGTCACTCAATACCACTGACATCACTAGGTGTAAACAACATCTCTCCTTTGCTGTGTATGTGACTATGGAGCTGTTTGGTGATGTCGTCTATTACGGCCTTCATAGAAGCAACAGGAGATTGTTGCATCCATCTTGAACCCTCAGAACTACAGTGCTATGATGTCACTCACTTCCACAGGCCTTGCAGAGTGTAAACAACAACAACCCAGCTTTGTTGTGTATGTAACCAAAGGGATTTGTGATGTCACCTAGAACCTTCACAGCAGCGACAGCTTTATGAGGAGCATCAGCACTGCTCTGCCTGAGCAGAACCATCACCGCCATAGGTTGTCAAATAACCCGGATTTAACCCACACAGGTAAGTCCAATGGGGTGCAGGCATGTCCTCTATGCTTACAGCTTCCCGTGGGTGTTGGTTTGATACCGTTTGGGGACAGCCAAGGAGGCATCTGCAGGCAACAAAGGTAGGTGTGTGCTTGTGTGTGTGTTTCCTATGCAGATCCTAAGCCCAGTGTCACATGCAAGTAGGAGGAGTAAGAAGGGTTCCTGGCAAATCCGGGTTATGGATTGCATTTAAAAAGGCCCCGTGGGAGTGCAATGGGCCCCTGTCTTGCTGCTTAGCAATAATGGTATGGGTTTAGGTTCTGCTGTGTGTACTGGTGGTTGACTGCCCCCCAGCCCAGAGTGTGCATGGAAAATTGTCTGGCAGCCTCCCTGACAGCAAGCAGTGATAGTGCCCATGAAGGGGACCTTGTTGGGCCCGCCCCTTTCACGGTTATCGCTTCTCGGCCTTTTGGCTAAGATCAAGTGTAGTATCTGCATTTGGTCTGGTCGGAAGGTGTCTGTGGTACCCCGCTTCTCGGCCTTGGGGGATTGTCTCTCCTTACGGAGGGACTTCACCCCCTTGCTGCTATTGGGGAGCGGGCTTAGTCCACGGACAACGGGTTGCGATCCCCCTGTCTCTGGGACCTTGTGTCTCAGAAGGCATTTTCGGTACGTTGAGCGTTACCTGTAGCTTCGGAAGCACCTAGGGTACCCCCGACCTCTGCCTTGGGTAAGGGTTCCGCTTTTATAGCGGGATTCCGAGCCCCTGCTGCTATTGGGGAAGGGGCTTAGTCCCTGGGTGTGGAAGATGCCGTTCTCCTGGGCTTTCCCCTCTGGGGAAATGTCGATGCGAAATACCATCCGCATAGAGGTGTCGGAGAGCCATCGTCAGTTGAAGAACCTCCGCTTCATTGCGGAGGTGATTCTTCTTGACTACTTCCGCCTCAACAGGGAGGACATCCTGTGTCTAAATGACCAGGAAAGCCGTGGCCTGTATACCGTCACCTTCACGGCCACGGCGTGTTGCGATAACATCTATGCAACCTTGTCTGGTGCGGACCAGAGGGACGATCGACTCGACGGTCTTTCGTTCCAGTTCCTCTATGGTGAGGAACATATACCGTTGGTGGTGGCTATGCACAGCCCTCATGTGACCACGGAGGATATAGCCACTTTTCTTCGGCGATACTGCGAAGAGGTGCGATTCGCAAACAAAATCTTGAACTCCGTGCGGTTCTGGAACGGCAAGAGGAAGTTCTGGGTCAAGCTCCGTAAGGATCCCGGTGGTATTGGGGGTCTTTGCCATCCGCCCCCAAATTTTGCCATCGGGAGAGTTCGGGGCTTCCTGTTCTATCCTCAAATGCCTATGTATTGCCGAAATTGCTTGAGGTTTGGCCACACCCAGGAGACCTGCGGCGCGGAGCGTGTGATTCGCTGCAATAGGTGTGGCCAAGAAGGTCACATAGCCTCAAGATGTAGCCATACGATAAGGTGCAACCTCTGCGGAGAGGAAAATCACGATTTTAATTCCTGTCCCCATAAAGCAAAAACTACGATGGGTGGGTCAAGGCTGGGCCCACCCAAAGAGGGGACAGGACAAAAGACGTCCTTTTTTAAGATGCCCAAACCCCAGATGGCAGGTACTGATGGGTCCAGGCCCAAGACCTCTGGTGCTCCATCGGGGGGCCCACCGGTGGTAGTGCTAGGGGGAGGCCATGGGGATTCCACGAAGCCCGGGCGGGTGATCGAGTTTACTGCCCGGGAAATTGAAAGACGTCGATCGACTTCCTACCTGGCTCAAGAGCCCGCCGAAACTTCTGAAGGGGGCTCACCTGTGGCGGGTGGCAGCCGACGGGCCTCGGTGGGGGCAAAAGTGGACCCAAAATTGCAGCATAAGCCAGGTACTGGCTTGGCCCAGGGTCGCCCTGCTCCGGACGAAGAGGCCCCGGTGAAAGCCCGCCGGAAGGGGAGCCAGGTGGCCAGGTCTGAGCCCGGTCCTGTTACTCCGCCTATACAGGACAGGGCCAAGAAGACAAGTGGCGCCAAACCAGGGTTTGCTGCCCCGCCAGCAGTGGACCCGGTGGGTAAAACTGGCCATCGTCGATCGATGGGGAAGTTGGAGCAACAGTCCTCAGCAACGCTTGCTGGGGAACAAGCGATGAAAACTTCCCAAGGTAGCGGCAAAGGTTCCGGAAAAGAGGCCTCACAGGCCCCTGTGCAGCAGTTCCAGTCGTCAAATGATGAAAGAAGACGCAGATCCATCAGCCGGGGGCCAGAGATTACATCGAGTGAGAGCAACACAGAGGATATGGACAGCAGTGTGACATTTAAAAGACAAAGAGAAGAAGAAGAGGAAGACATTCAAAGGAAAGCGGCGTGCCGTAGTTCGGACGAGAGCGAGCTCAGGGTCGGGGCATCATCGATCTCAAGCTCCGACCCTCAGAACATCAAGGAGCTGATGACCCCGCAGGCGGGGGATGACGGTACGCAGCTTATTATTGACTTTGATTCTCCAAGCACGGACTCTCCATAAACTATGCCTATCCCTGTAAAAATTGCCTCACTCAATGTGAGGTCCTTAAAGAGCCCTGATCGCAGGGCTGCTTTATTTTCTTATCTAGAGACATGTGACTTTGACCTTTGCCTGCTACAAGAATGTGGAATCCCTAGTAAAATGGACTATAAAGACTTAAAAGAAGACTGGAAGCTGGGCCCATCCATATGGTCCGGTGCAAATGACTGTCGTTCTGTGGGTGTTGGGCTGCTCTGCCGAGGCCAGTCCTTTTCTATTCATACAGTAACTGAGATTGTGCCTGGCAGAGCTCTTTTAATTCATCTATATTTTAATGGACTTTTAATTCGTGTTTTAAATGTGTATGCCCCTCCTGATAAACAGGAGCGGGCAGAACTATTTGAAATTTTACCACTGTTTTGTGTTGGGTCTTCCCCCCTGCTGGTGGGAGGTGATTTTAACTGCATACGTGATGGGGAACACCGGCAGGGTGGGGATATTAATCGTAAAGACCGCACTTCTTACCTGCTTAAAAATTTTATTGATGATTTTAATTTGAAAGATTGCTGGAAGGATCTCTTGCCGGAGGACCCAGGCGCCACATGGTCCAATGGAAGAGTGAGCTCCAGAATCGATTTTATTTTTTCCTCTAGAGCTTTTAAACCCCTGAAATGCACGCTCGAGCAGAATATCTTCTCTGATCATAAGCTCCTCTTGGTGGGCCTGGAGCTAGAGGGGGAGCAAAAAGCAAAAAGGGGCCTCTGGAGATTAAACACCACACTCCTAGAGGACCCTGAGATAAAAGAGGAGTTTGTGCGGACCTACCAATGCTGGCAATCACAAAGAAAACCCCACGAGCCTATGCTGCACTGGTGGGAGGGCACCAAATCTAAAATCAGATTTTTTTTTATCAAAGCAGGTAAGAAGAAGGCAAAAATGGAAAAACAGTGGTTTTATGTTCTTAACATGCGTTTAAATGTACTTTTTAAATTGAAAGAAGCTGGTATGGATGTAGAAAATGATATTTTAAACCTTAAAACTGAAATAAAACATGCCATAGAAAAGAAAGGGAAACAAATCATTTTTAACTCACATGTGCAGCACCTGGAGGAGGGCGAGAAATGTTCCCGTTTCTTTTTTAAAAAAGTGATGAATAGGAGGGATATCATCCAAAACCTTGAGGGTGAATCCACTCCAAAAGGCATGTTAGATGCAGTTTTTAACTTCTACCAGCTTCTTTTTAATAAGAAAGATCTTAATCCATCCTTTTTAGAACATGTTCTTAATTCCCTTGATTTTAAGCTAGATGTTTTAGACCAGGAGGTTTTATCCCGTGATCTTAACTTAGATGAACTTTTATTTGTTTTTAAAAGTTTTTCTAGTGGGAAGGCCCCTGGGGAAGATGGTTTACCCATCGAATTTTATTTAGCTTTTTGGGATATTTTAAAGGATGATATGGTTTTATTGTATAAAGAAACTTTTATTGTTAATGAACTTCCCCCTTCCTGGAGGAGGGGGATTGTATCATTACTTTTTAAAAAGGGTGAAAAGGATATGCTAAAAAATTGGCGCCCCATCACACTTTTAAATGTTGATTATAAAGTTTTAGCCAAGTTATTAGCTGTCCGTTTTAAACCTTTTATTCATAAATTAATTCACCCAAATCAGGTTTGTGGGGTACCTGGAAGGTCTATAGCTGAATCCCTAAATATTTTAAGAGATGTTTTATGGTATTTTAAGGATAGAAATCAAACTGTAGCAATTTTATCCTTAGACTTTGAAAAAGCCTTTGATAGGGTCTCCCATGAATACCTGTTTTTAGTTCTTAAAAAGATGGCAGTGCCTGAAACGATTTTAAGCCGAATCATGCTTTTATACCGATCCTGTTTTAGTCAAGTCTCTGTTAATGGCTTTTTAACCAGCGGTGTTCCTCTTTTATCAGGTGTCAAACAGGGCTGCCCCCTGTCCCCACTCCTTTTTATTTGCGCAATCGAACCACTGATGGCCCTCCTCAGAAAAGACCGGGTAGTAAGAGGCGTACCGATACCTGGTGGAGGAGGGACCCATCTAAAGGTGTTGGGGTACATGGATGATGTCACCATACTGTGCCCGGACTCTCCATCCATGAGGGGGGCATTGAGGAACACCAGCTATTTCTGCGAGGTCTCTGGTTTTAAGCTAAACACAGATAAATGTGACTGTTTTTATATTGGCTCCTGGGATTCATCCATCACCCCAGGAGTCACAATGCAACAGGATCAAATTAAAGTTTTAGGTATTGTTTTTAACCAGGTCAATGATGGGAGCCCTAACTGGGATTCAGCTATAGCTAAGATGGAGAAGAAGATTTTAATGTGGAATCTTAGAAACCTTACCATGGAGGGGAAGATTTTAATAATAAAGATGGTTTTACTCCCTATTATGCTATACATTGCCATGGTATTTCCTCCATCTATTTTATACATTAAAAAAGTAACTAGAATTGTTTTTACTTTTTTATGGGGTTCAAAAATGGAGAAATTAAAGCGTGATTTTATGTACAAAAGTAAAGATAATGGCGGGAAAGATGTTCCTAACCTTTTTACTTTCTTTTACATAAAGTATTTCTGTTTCTGTTTTAAAATTATTAAATCCGATGGCATTTTTAGCTGCTTTTTAAGGTACGCTGCGGGCATGGTTTTTAAAAGATGGTTGCGCATCCCTCTGAACGCTCCGGTGCTTCTGTGTCCCCCAAAACATTATGTGGTGTTGGAAAAGACAGTCAGGCTCCTAGGTCTCCAAGATTTGGAGCCTGACATACTGGGGGACCAGAGAAAGGTATCAAAGGTCCTCAGGCGGAGTGAGGTTACCCTGGCAGTGTCCAATTTCACACAGGCAAGATCCAAAAAGGTATGGCGGAACGTGTACGGGAAGTTTCTGGCGAATGTACACAGGGATCTTGCCTGGGCAATCGTCCACCAGTGCCTCCCTACTCGTGAGTTTCAGCACAGGCGAGGACTGGTGGCGAGAGCCAAGTGCCCGAGAGATGGCTGCGGAGTGGACGAAACGGTGCTGCACATATTTTGGAACTGCCCTTTTGCACGGGAGCTTTGGAGGAAGGTAGGCCCACTTTTGAAGTGGGCCTGCGGCCTAAAAGATTTTAATCACGAATGTGTCTTTTACGGTCTTTTTAACTGCCCCAATTTTAAACAGCAGATGATCTGCTGGATGATTATTAATTGTTTTAAAAATGCCATCTGGAAAGTTAGGAACATCTTACTTTTTAAACATGATTTTATTGATGTTAAAAACTGTATAAAGCTGGCCCTGAGTGAGATGTACATCTATTACCTAAGAGACAAGAAACAGTTGGGGGCCAGCGAGGCAGCATCCATGTGGTGTCTGCCTCTATGGAACGAAATAACAGTATAATCAGTTTTTATGACATTTGTATAATGTTTTATCCTGCCATTTTTATTTTTTCTCCTTTTATTACTGGTTTTATTATTTGTATTTTAAAACTTTTGTGAACCTTTTATTATTTTGCATTTTAAATTTTGTATGGTTTCTTATTTATTCAATAAAATTTTGTTGAAACCTTATCTGTTCTTATCAGTTTAATATCTGATACGTCCCCTATCTGGGGACCATATATTAAATGGATTTTTGAGAACGGGGGCCGATTTCGAAGCTTGCTTCCGTCGCCCTATGCATTGACCCGATATGGCAGTATCTTCGGGTACAGTGCACCACCCCCTTACAGGGTTAAAAAGAAAGATTCCTACTTTCATTGCTACCTGCTTGCTGGCTAGCCAGCTAGCCAGCCCTGTGGGCCTTGCTGCTGCTGCAGCCAAAAAACAAAAGGTGGTGCTGCTGCTGCTTCTGCTGCTTCTGCTTCTGCTTGTGTCTGGCCCCTGTTGGAGCGTCCAGGCACAGGACTTCTGCTGCTGCTGACTAAATGGCCTCCTTAATTGGATCATTTGAGTAGCCAGCACACCTGTGCAGGTAGGGCATGACATGATAGGCAGCTGCCTTGATAGCGGGTGGGTGCTGAATGTTCCTAATTGACAAAATAAGATTAATGCTTATGAAGAAATATAAAATCTCATCCCTTCCCCAATATCGCGCCACACCCCTACCCCTTAATTCCCTGGTTGAACGTGATGGACATATGTCTTTTTTCGACCGTACTAACTATGTAACTATGTAACATAACATGGGGGGGGGGGGGGGGGGGGTCTCCTGGCTGTTCACACAGGTGTGTCATTGCTGTACATTGACCATGCATTGCTTCTGTGGTATTGCAAAGGCAAAGACAAATGCTTCCAGCCATCCATTGCACTAATGGATTGGTCATCAGCTGGCTGTCTATGTCCCGCATCAATATAGACCAAAGTACAGAGGGTTAGGCTATGCTATTGTGCACCTACCTGATGCATCAGAAGGTGCGAGGCCCTTGCTAAATTCTGTGCACAGACTTTGAGATCTATGCTTTAGACTGTATCTAAACCTGCTCCAACATGGACTGACATTCTGGCCTACTTTCAGCCGATGCGACTTGTCTGTCGCTGAACAGTCGCTTTTTATGTATTCAGCACCTATGTATAATGTTGTAAAAATGCTCTAGAAGCTAAAGTCGCAGAAATGTCACACATATTTGGCCTGCAACTTTCTGTGCGACAAATTCAGACAGGAAAAATCAGTATAAATCCTTAGAAAATTATCCCCCAGTGTCTCCATCTGCTGGCGGTATTGAATAAGCATTGCTGCACTGATGGGGTATGCATTAGACGAATAAAAAGAGGAAAAAGAAGAATAATACGCCCAGAAAAGAGGCGAAAAGGAGAAAAACGTAAAAAAACGTGAAAAAAAAGTAAGAGGAAGAGAAGGGATAAAAAGGTGGAAATGGGTTTAAAAGTGATTTCGGCGGAGAAATATATATATATATATATATATATATATATATATATATATATATATATGCGCACACACACACATAGATATAAACGTATTCTCCGTTGAGATATTGCAGCCGCTGCTGTGTCCAGGCCCAGGAGCCTTAGCACTGTGCTGTGATGTCACTCAATACCACTGACATCACTAGGTGTAAACAACATCTCTCCTTTGCTGTGTATGTGACTATGGAGCTGTTTGGTGATGTCGTCTATTACGGCCTTCATAGAAGCAACAGGAGATTGTTGCATCCATCTTGAACCCTCAGAACTACAGTGCTATGATGTCACTCACTTCCACAGGCCTTGCAGAGTGTAAACAACAACAACCCAGCTTTGTTGTGTATGTAACCAAAGGGATTTGTGATGTCACCTAGAACCTTCACAGCAGCGACAGCTTTATGAGGAGCATCAGCACTGCTCTGCCTGAGCAGAACCATCACCGCCATAGGTTGTCAAATAACCCGGATTTAACCCACACAGGTAAGTCCAATGGGGTGCAGGCATGTCCTCTATGCTTACAGCTTCCCGTGGGTGTTGGTTTGATACCGTTTGGGGACAGCCAAGGAGGCATCTGCAGGCAACAAAGGTAGGTGTGTGCTTGTGTGTGTGTTTCCTATGCAGATCCTAAGCCCAGTGTCACATGCAAGTAGGAGGAGTAAGAAGGGTTCCTGGCAAATCCGGGTTATGGATTGCATTTAAAAAGGCCCCGTGGGAGTGCAATGGGCCCCTGTCTTGCTGCTTAGCAATAATGGTATGGGTTTAGGTTCTGCTGTGTGTACTGGTGGTTGACTGCCCCCCAGCCCAGAGTGTGCATGGAAAATTGTCTGGCAGCCTCCCTGACAGCAAGCAGTGATAGTGCCCATGAAGGGGACCTTGTTGGGCCCGCCCCTTTCACGGTTATCGCTTCTCGGCCTTTTGGCTAAGATCAAGTGTAGTATCTGTTCTTATCAGTTTAATATCTGATACGTCCCCTATCTGGGGACCATATATTAAATGGATTTTTGAGAACGGGGGCCGATTTCGAAGCTTGCTTCCGTCGCCCTATGCATTGACCCGATATGGCAGTATCTTCGGGTACAGTGCACCACCCCCTTACAGGGTTAAAAAGAAAGATTCCTACTTTCATTGCTACCTGCTTGCTGGCTAGCCAGCTAGCCAGCCCTGTGGGCCTTGCTGCTGCTGCTGCAGCCAAAAAACAAAAGGTGGTGCTGCTGCTGCTTCTGCTGCTTCTGCTTCTGCTTGTGTCTGGCCCCTGTTGGAGCGTCCAGGCACAGGACTTCTGCTGCTGCTGACTAAATGGCCTCCTTAATTGGATCATTTGAGTAGCCAGCACACCTGTGCAGGTAGGGCATGACATGATAGGCAGCTGCCTTGATAGCGGGTGGGTGCTGAATGTTCCTAATTGACAAAATAAGATTAATGCTTATGAAGAAATATAAAATCTCATCCCTTCCCCAATATCGCGCCACACCCCTACCCCTTAATTCCCTGGTTGAACGTGATGGACATATGTCTTTTTTCGACCGTACTAACTATGTAACTATGTAACATAACATGGGGGGGGGGGGGGGGGTCTCCTGGCTGTTCACACAGGTGTGTCATTGCTGTACATTGACCATGCATTGCTTCTGTGGTATTGCAAAGGCAAAGACAAATGCTTCCAGCCATCCATTGCACTAATGGATTGGTCATCAGCTGGCTGTCTATGTCCCGCATCAATATAGACCAAAGTACAGAGGGTTAGGCTATGCTATTGTGCACCTACCTGATGCATCAGAAGGTGCGAGGCCCTTGCTAAATTCTGTGCACAGACTTTGAGATCTATGCTTTAGACTGTATCTAAACCTGCTCCAACATGGACTGACATTCTGGCCTACTTTCAGCCGATGTGACTTGTCTGTCGCTGAACAGTCGCTTTTTATGTATTCAGCACCTATGTATAATGTTGTAAAAATGCTCTAGAAGCTAAAGTCGCAGAAATGTCACACATATTTGGCCTGCAACTTTCTGTGCGACAAATTCAGACAGGAAAAATCAGTATAAATCCTTAGAAAATTATCCCCCAGTGTCTCCATCTGCTGGCGGTATTGAATAAGCATTGCTGCACTGATGGGGTATGCATTAGACGAAAAAAAAGAAGAAAAAGAAGAATAATACGCCCAGAAAAGAGGCGAAAAGGAGAAAAACGTAAAAAAACTTGAAAAAAAAGTAAGAGGAAGAGAAGGGAAAAAAAGGTGGAAATGGGTTTAAAAGTGATTTCGGCGGAGAAATATATATATATATATATATATATATATATATATATATATATATGCGCACACACACACATAGATATAAACGTATTCTCCGTTGAGATATTGCAGCCGCTGCTGTGTCCAGGCCCAGGAGCCTTAGCACTGTGCTGTGATGTCACTCAATACCACTGACATCACTAGGTGTAAACAACATCTCTCCTTTGCTGTGTATGTGACTATGGAGCTGTTTGGTGATGTCGTCTATTACGGCCTTCATAGAAGCAACAGGAGATTGTTGCATCCATCTTGAACCCTCAGAACTACAGTGCTATGATGTCACTCACTTCCACAGGCCTTGCAGAGTGTAAACAACAACAACCCAGCTTTGTTGTGTATGTAACCAAAGGGATTTGTGATGTCACCTAGAACCTTCACAGCAGCGACAGCTTTATGAGGAGCATCAGCACTGCTCTGCCTGAGCAGAACCATCACCGCCATAGGTTGTCAAATAACCCGGATTTAACCCACACAGGTAAGTCCAATGGGGTGCAGGCATGTCCTCTATGCTTACAGCTTCCCGTGGGTGTTGGTTTGATACCGTTTGGGGACAGCCAAGGAGGCATCTGCAGGCAACAAAGGTAGGTGTGTGCTTGTGTGTGTGTTTCCTATGCAGATCCTAAGCCCAGTGTCACATGCAAGTAGGAGGAGTAAGAAGGGTTCCTGGCAAATCCGGGTTATGGATTGCATTTAAAAAGGCCCCGTGGGAGTGCAATGGGCCTCTGTCTTGCTGCTTAGCAATAATGGTATGGGTTTAGGTTCTGCTGTGTGTACTGGTGGTTGACTGCCCCCCAGCCCAGAGTGTGCATGGAAAATTGTCTGGCAGCCTCCCTGACAGCAAGCAGTGATAGTGCCCATGAAGGGGACCTTGTTGGGCCCGCCCCTTTCACGGTTATCGCTTCTCGGCCTTTTGGCTAAGATCAAGTGTAGTATCTGTTCTTATCAGTTTAATATCTGATACGTCCCCTATCTGGGGACCATATATTAAATGGATTTTTGAGAACGGGGGCCGATTTCGAAGCTTGCTTCCGTCGCCCTATGCATTGACCCGATATGGCAGTATCTTCGGGTACAGTGCACCACCCCCTTACAGGGTTAAAAAGAAAGATTCCTACTTTCATTGCTACCTGCTTGCTGGCTAGCCAGCTAGCCAGCCCTGTGGGCCTTGCTGCTGCTGCAGCCAAAAAACAAAAGGTGGTGCTGCTGCTGCTTCTGCTGCTTCTGCTTCTGCTTGTGTCTGGCCCCTGTTGGAGCGTCCAGGCACAGGACTTCTGCTGCTGCTGACTAAATGGCCTCCTTAATTGGATCATTTGAGTAGCCAGCACACCTGTGCAGGTAGGGCATGACATGATAGGCAGCTGCCTTGATAGCGGGTGGGTGCTGAATGTTCCTAATTGACAAAATAAGATTAATGCTTATGAAGAAATATAAAATCTCATCCCTTCCCCAATATCGCGCCACACCCCTACCCCTTAATTCCCTGGTTGAACGTGATGGACATATGTCTTTTTTCGACCGTACTAACTATGTAACTATGTAACATAACATGGGGGGGGGGGGGGGGGGGTCTCCTGGCTGTTCACACAGGTGTGTCATTGCTGTACATTGACCATGCATTGCTTCTGTGGTATTGCAAAGGCAAAGACAAATGCTTCCAGCCATCCATTGCACTAATGGATTGGTCATCAGCTGGCTGTCTATGTCCCGCATCAATATAGACCAAAGTACAGAGGGTTAGGCTATGCTATTGTGCACCTACCTGATGCATCAGAAGGTGCGAGGCCCTTGCTAAATTCTGTGCACAGACTTTGAGATCTATGCTTTAGACTGTATCTAAACCTGCTCCAACATGGACTGACATTCTGGCCTACTTTCAGCCGATGCGACTTGTCTGTCGCTGAACAGTCGCTTTTTATGTATTCAGCACCTATGTATAATGTTGTAAAAATGCTCTAGAAGCTAAAGTCGCAGAAATGTCACACATATTTGGCCTGCAACTTTCTGTGCGACAAATTCAGACAGGAAAAATCAGTATAAATCCTTAGAAAATTATCCCCCAGTGTCTCCATCTGCTGGCGGTATTGAATAAGCATTGCTGCACTGATGGGGTATGCATTAGACGAAAAAAAAGAAGAAAAAGAAGAATAATACGCCCAGAAAAGAGGCGAAAAGGAGAAAAACGTAAAAAAACTTGAAAAAAAAGTAAGAGGAAGAGAAGGGAAAAAAAGGTGGAAATGGGTTTAAAAGTGATTTCGGCGGAGAAATATATATATATATATATATATATATATATATATATATATATATATGCGCACACACACACATAGATATAAACGTATTCTCCGTTGAGATATTGCAGCCGCTGCTGTGTCCAGGCCCAGGAGCCTTAGCACTGTGCTGTGATGTCACTCAATACCACTGACATCACTAGGTGTAAACAACATCTCTCCTTTGCTGTGTATGTGACTATGGAGCTGTTTGGTGATGTCGTCTATTACGGCCTTCATAGAAGCAACAGGAGATTGTTGCATCCATCTTGAACCCTCAGAACTACAGTGCTATGATGTCACTCACTTCCACAGGCCTTGCAGAGTGTAAACAACAACAACCCAGCTTTGTTGTGTATGTAACCAAAGGGATTTGTGATGTCACCTAGAACCTTCACAGCAGCGACAGCTTTATGAGGAGCATCAGCACTGCTCTGCCTGAGCAGAACCATCACCGCCATAGGTTGTCAAATAACCCGGATTTAACCCACACAGGTAAGTCCAATGGGGTGCAGGCATGTCCTCTATGCTTACAGCTTCCCGTGGGTGTTGGTTTGATACCGTTTGGGGACAGCCAAGGAGGCATCTGCAGGCAACAAAGGTAGGTGTGTGCTTGTGTGTGTGTTTCCTATGCAGATCCTAAGCCCAGTGTCACATGCAAGTAGGAGGAGTAAGAAGGGTTCCTGGCAAATCCGGGTTATGGATTGCATTTAAAAAGGCCCCGTGGGAGTGCAATGGGCCCCTGTCTTGCTGCTTAGCAATAATGGTATGGGTTTAGGTTCTGCTGTGTGTACTGGTGGTTGACTGCCCCCCAGCCCAGAGTGTGCATGGAAAATTGTCTGGCAGCCTCCCTGACAGCAAGCAGTGATAGTGCCCATGAAGGGGACCTTGTTGGGCCCGCCCCTTTCACGGTTATCGCTTCTCGGCCTTTTGGCTAAGATCAAGTGTAGTATCTGTTCTTATCAGTTTAATATCTGATACGTCCCCTATCTGGGGACCATATATTAAATGGATTTTTGAGAACGGGGGCCGATTTCGAAGCTTGCTTCCGTCGCCCTATGCATTGACCCGATATGGCAGTATCTTCGGGTACAGTGCACCACCCCCTTACAGGGTTAAAAAGAAAGATTCCTACTTTCATTGCTACCTGCTTGCTGGCTAGCCAGCTAGCCAGCCCTGTGGGCCTTGCTGCTGCTGCAGCCAAAAAACAAAAGGTGGTGCTGCTGCTGCTTCTGCTGCTTCTGCTTCTGCTTGTGTCTGGCCCCTGTTGGAGCGTCCAGGCACAGGACTTCTGCTGCTGCTGACTAAATGGCCTCCTTAATTGGATCATTTGAGTAGCCAGCACACCTGTGCAGGTAGGGCATGACATGATAGGCAGCTGCCTTGATAGCGGGTGGGTGCTGAATGTTCCTAATTGACAAAATAAGATTAATGCTTATGAAGAAATATAAAATCTCATCCCTTCCCCAATATCGCGCCACACCCCTACCCCTTAATTCCCTGGTTGAACGTGATGGACATATGTCTTTTTTCGACCGTACTAACTATGTAACTATGTAACATAACATGGGGGGGGGGGGGGGGGGGGGGTCTCCTGGCTGTTCACACAGGTGTGTCATTGCTGTACATTGACCATGCATTGCTTCTGTGGTATTGCAAAGGCAAAGACAAATGCTTCCAGCCATCCATTGCACTAATGGATTGGTCATCAGCTGGCTGTCTATGTCCCGCATCAATATAGACCAAAGTACAGAGGGTTAGGCTATGCTATTGTGCACCTACCTGATGCATCAGAAGGTGCGAGGCCCTTGCTAAATTCTGTGCACAGACTTTGAGATCTATGCTTTAGACTGTATCTAAACCTGCTCCAACATGGACTGACATTCTGGCCTACTTTCAGCCGATGCGACTTGTCTGTCGCTGAACAGTCGCTTTTTATGTATTCAGCACCTATGTATAATGTTGTAAAAATGCTCTAGAAGCTAAAGTCGCAGAAATGTCACACATATTTGGCCTGCAACTTTCTGTGCGACAAATTCAGACAGGAAAAATCAGTATAAATCCTTAGAAAATTATCCCCCAGTGTCTCCATCTGCTGGCGGTATTGAATAAGCATTGCTGCACTGATGGGGTATGCATTAGACGAAAAAAAAGAAGAAAAAGAAGAATAATACGCCCAGAAAAGAGGCGAAAAGGAGAAAAACGTAAAAAAACGTGAAAAAAAAGTAAGAGGAAGAGAAGGGAAAAAAAGGTGGAAATGGGTTTAAAAGTGATTTCGGCGGAGAAATATATATATATATATATATATATATATATATATATATATATATACGCGCACACACGCACATATATATAAACGTATTCTCCGTTGAGATATTGCAGCCGCTGCTGTGTCCAGGCCCAGGAGCCTTAGCACTGTGCTGTGATGTCACTCAATACCACTGACATCACTAGGTGTAAACAACATCTCTCCTTTGCTGTGTATGTGACTATGGAGCTGTTTGGTGATGTCGTCTATTACGGCCTTCATAGAAGCAACAGGAGATTGTTGCATCCATCTTGAACCCTCAGAACTACAGTGCTATGATGTCACTCACTTCCACAGGCCTTGCAGAGTGTAAACAACAACAACCCAGCTTTGTTGTGTATGTAACCAAAGGGATTTGTGATGTCACCTAGAACCTTCACAGCAGCGACAGCTTTATGAGGAGCATCAGCACTGCTCTGCCTGAGCAGAACCATCACCGCCATAGGTTGTCAAATAACCCGGATTTAACCCACACAGGTAAGTCCAATGGGGTGCAGGCATGTCCTCTATGCTTACAGCTTCCCGTGGGTGTTGGTTTGATACCGTTTGGGGACAGCCAAGGAGGCATCTGCAGGCAACAAAGGTAGGTGTGTGCTTGTGTGTGTGTTTCCTATGCAGATCCTAAGCCCAGTGTCACATGCAAGTAGGAGGAGTAAGAAGGGTTCCTGGCAAATCCGGGTTATGGATTGCATTTAAAAAGGCCCCGTGGGAGTGCAATGGGCCCCTGTCTTGCTGCTTAGCAATAATGGTATGGGTTTAGGTTCTGCTGTGTGTACTGGTGGTTGACTGCCCCCCAGCCCAGAGTGTGCATGGAAAATTGTCTGGCAGCCTCCCTGACAGCAAGCAGTGATAGTGCCCATGAAGGGGACCTTGTTGGGCCCGCCCCTTTCACGGTTATCGCTTCTCGGCCTTTTGGCTAAGATCAAGTGTAGTATCTGTTCTTATCAGTTTAATATCTGATACGTCCCCTATCTGGGGACCATATATTAAATGGATTTTTGAGAACGGGGGCCGATTTCGAAGCTTGCTTCCGTCGCCCTATGCATTGACCCGATATGGCAGTATCTTCGGGTACAGTGCACCACCCCCTTACAGGGTTAAAAAGAAAGATTCCTACTTTCATTGCTACCTGCTTGCTGGCTAGCCAGCTAGCCAGCCCTGTGGGCCTTGCTGCTGCTGCAGCCAAAAAACAAAAGGTGGTGCTGCTGCTGCTTCTGCTGCTTCTGCTTCTGCTTGTGTCTGGCCCCTGTTGGAGCGTCCAGGCACAGGACTTCTGCTGCTGCTGACTAAATGGCCTCCTTAATTGGATCATTTGAGTAGCCAGCACACCTGTGCAGGTAGGGCATGACATGATAGGCAGCTGCCTTGATAGCGGGTGGGTGCTGAATGTTCCTAATTGACAAAATAAGATTAATGCTTATGAAGAAATATAAAATCTCATCCCTTCCCCAATATCGCGCCACACCCCTACCCCTTAATTCCCTGGTTGAACGTGATGGACATATGTCTTTTTTCGACCGTACTAACTATGTAACTATGTAACATAACATGGGGGGGGGGGGGGGGTCTCCTGGCTGTTCACACAGGTGTGTCATTGCTGTACATTGACCATGCATTGCTTCTGTGGTATTGCAAAGGCAAAGACAAATGCTTCCAGCCATCCATTGCACTAATGGATTGGTCATCAGCTGGCTGTCTATGTCCCGCATCAATATAGACCAAAGTACAGAGGGTTAGGCTATGCTATTGTGCACCTACCTGATGCATCAGAAGGTGCGAGGCCCTTGCTAAATTCTGTGCACAGACTTTGAGATCTATGCTTTAGACTGTATCTAAACCTGCTCCAACATGGACTGACATTCTGGCCTACTTTCAGCCGATGCGACTTGTCTGTCGCTGAACAGTCGCTTTTTATGTATTCAGCACCTATGTATAATGTTGTAAAAATGCTCTAGAAGCTAAAGTCGCAGAAATGTCACACATATTTGGCCTGCAACTTTCTGTGCGACAAATTCAGACAGGAAAAATCAGTATAAATCCTTAGAAAATTATCCCCCAGTGTCTCCATCTGCTGGCGGTATTGAATAAGCATTGCTGCACTGATGGGGTATGCATTAGACGAAAAAAAAGAAGAAAAAGAAGAATAATACACCCAGAAAAGAGGCGAAAAGGAGAAAAACGTAAAAAAACTTGAAAAAAAAGTAAGAGGAAGAGAAGGGAAAAAAAGGTGGAAATGGGTTTAAAAGTGATTTCGGCGGAGAAATATATATATATATATATATATATATATATATATATATATATATATATGCGCACACACACACATAGATATAAACGTATTCTCCGTTGAGATATTGCAGCCGCTGCTGTGTCCAGGCCCAGGAGCCTTAGCACTGTGCTGTGATGTCACTCAATACCACTGACATCACTAGGTGTAAACAACATCTCTCCTTTGCTGTGTATGTGACTATGGAGCTGTTTGGTGATGTCGTCTATTACGGCCTTCATAGAAGCAACAGGAGATTGTTGCATCCATCTTGAACCCTCAGAACTACAGTGCTATGATGTCACTCACTTCCACAGGCCTTGCAGAGTGTAAACAACAACAACCCAGCTTTGTTGTGTATGTAACCAAAGGGATTTGTGATGTCACCTAGAACCTTCACAGCAGCGACAGCTTTATGAGGAGCATCAGCACTGCTCTGCCTGAGCAGAACCATCACCGCCATAGGTTGTCAAATAACCCGGATTTAACCCACACAGGTAAGTCCAATGGGGTGCAGGCATGTCCTCTATGCTTACAGCTTCCCGTGGGTGTTGGTTTGATACCGTTTGGGGACAGCCAAGGAGGCATCTGCAGGCAACAAAGGTAGGTGTGTGCTTGTGTGTGTGTTTCCTATGCAGATCCTAAGCCCAGTGTCACATGCAAGTAGGAGGAGTAAGAAGGGTTCCTGGCAAATCCGGGTTATGGATTGCATTTAAAAAGGCCCCGTGGGAGTGCAATGGGCCCCTGTCTTGCTGCTTAGCAATAATGGTATGGGTTTAGGTTCTGCTGTGTGTACTGGTGGTTGACTGCCCCCCAGCCCAGAGTGTGCATGGAAAATTGTCTGGCAGCCTCCCTGACAGCAAGCAGTGATAGTGCCCATGAAGGGGACCTTGTTGGGCCCGCCCCTTTCACGATTATCGCTTCTCGGCCTTTTGGCTAAGATCAAGTGTAGTATCTGTTCTTATCAGTTTAATATCTGATACGTCCCCTATCTGGGGACCATATATTAAATGGATTTTTGAGAACGGGGGCCGATTTCGAAGCTTGCTTCCGTCGCCCTATGCATTGACCCGATATGGCAGTATCTTCGGGTACAGTGCACCACCCCCTTACAGGGTTAAAAAGAAAGATTCCTACTTTCATTGCTACCTGCTTGCTGGCTAGCCAGCTAGCCAGCCCTGTGGGCCTTGCTGCTGCTGCAGCCAAAAAACAAAAGGTGGTGCTGCTGCTGCTTCTGCTGCTTCTGCTTCTGCTTGTGTCTGGCCCCTGTTGGAGCGTCCAGGCACAGGACTTCTGCTGCTGCTGACTAAATGGCCTCCTTAATTGGATCATTTGAGTAGCCAGCACACCTGTGCAGGTAGGGCATGACATGATAGGCAGCTGCCTTGATAGCGGGTGGGTGCTGAATGTTCCTAATTGACAAAATAAGATTAATGCTTATGAAGAAATATAAAATCTCATCCCTTCCCCAATATCGCGCCACACCCCTACCCCTTAATTCCCTGGTTGAACGTGATGGACATATGTCTTTTTTCGACCGTACTAACTATGTAACTATGTAACATAACATGGGGGGGGGGGGGGGGGGTCTCCTGGCTGTTCACACAGGTGTGTCATTGCTGTACATTGACCATGCATTGCTTCTGTGGTATTGCAAAGGCAAAGACAAATGCTTCCAGCCATCCATTGCACTAATGGATTGGTCATCAGCTGGCTGTCTATGTCCCGCATCAATATAGACCAAAGTACAGAGGGTTAGGCTATGCTATTGTGCACCTACCTGATGCATCAGAAGGTGCGAGGCCCTTGCTAAATTCTGTGCACAGACTTTGAGATCTATGCTTTAGACTGTATCTAAACCTGCTCCAACATGGACTGACATTCTGGCCTACTTTCAGCCGATGCGACTTGTCTGTCGCTGAACAGTCGCTTTTTATGTATTCAGCACCTATGTATAATGTTGTAAAAATGCTCTAGAAGCTAAAGTCGCAGAAATGTCACACATATTTGGCCTGCAACTTTCTGTGCGACAAATTCAGACAGGAAAAATCAGTATAAATCCTTAGAAAATTATCCCCCAGTGTCTCCATCTGCTGGCGGTATTGAATAAGCATTGCTGCACTGATGGGGTATGCATTAGACGAAAAAAAAGAAGAAAAAGAAGAATAATACGCCCAGAAAAGAGGCGAAAAGGAGAAAAACGTAAAAAAACGTGAAAAAAAAGTAAGAGGAAGAGAAGGGAAAAAAAGGTGGAAATGGGTTTAAAAGTGATTTCGGCGGAGAAATATATATATATATATATATATATATATATATATATATATATATATGCGCACACACACACATAGATATAAACGTATTCTCCGTTGAGATATTGCAGCCGCTGCTGTGTCCAGGCCCAGGAGCCTTAGCACTGTGCTGTGATGTCACTCAATACCACTGACATCACTAGGTGTAAACAACATCTCTCCTTTGCTGTGTATGTGACTATGGAGCTGTTTGGTGATGTCGTCTATTACGGCCTTCATAGAAGCAACAGGAGATTGTTGCATCCATCTTGAACCCTCAGAACTACAGTGCTATGATGTCACTCACTTCCACAGGCCTTGCAGAGTGTAAACAACAACAACCCAGCTTTGTTGTGTATGTAACCAAAGGGATTTGTGATGTCACCTAGAACCTTCACAGCAGCGACAGCTTTATGAGGAGCATCAGCACTGCTCTGCCTGAGCAGAACCATCACCGCCATAGGTTGTCAAATAACCCGGATTTAACCCACACAGGTAAGTCCAATGGGGTGCAGGCATGTCCTCTATGCTTACAGCTTCCCGTGGGTGTTGGTTTGATACCGTTTGGGGACAGCCAAGGAGGCATCTGCAGGCAACAAAGGTAGGTGTGTGCTTGTGTGTGTGTTTCCTATGCAGATCCTAAGCCCAGTGTCACATGCAAGTAGGAGGAGTAAGAAGGGTTCCTGGCAAATCCGGGTTATGGATTGCATTTAAAAAGGCCCCGTGGGAGTGTAATGGGCCCCTGTCTTGCTGCTTAGCAATAATGGTATGGGTTTAGGTTCTGCTGTGTGTACTGGTGGTTGACTGCCCCCCAGCCCAGAGTGTGCATGGAAAATTGTCTGGCAGCCTCCCTGACAGCAAGCAGTGATAGTGCCCATGAAGGGGACCTTGTTGGGCCCGCCCCTTTCACGGTTATCGCTTCTCGGCCTTTTGGCTAAGATCAAGTGTAGTATCTGTTCTTATCAGTTTAATATCTGATACGTCCCCTATCTGGGGACCATATATTAAATGGATTTTTGAGAACGGGGGCCGATTTCGAAGCTTGCTTCCGTCGCCCTATGCATTGACCCGATATGGCAGTATCTTCGGGTACAGTGCACCACCCCCTTACAGGGTTAAAAAGAAAGATTCCTACTTTCATTGCTACCTGCTTGCTGGCTAGCCAGCTAGCCAGCCCTGTGGGCCTTGCTGCTGCTGCAGCCAAAAAACAAAAGGTGGTGCTGCTGCTGCTTCTGCTGCTTCTGCTTCTGCTTGTGTCTGGCCCCTGTTGGAGCGTCCAGGCACAGGACTTCTGCTGCTGCTGACTAAATGGCCTCCTTAATTGGATCATTTGAGTAGCCAGCACACCTGTGCAGGTAGGGCATGACATGATAGGCAGCTGCCTTGATAGCGGGTGGGTGCTGAATGTTCCTAATTGACAAAATAAGATTAATGCTTATGAAGAAATATAAAATCTCATCCCTTCCCCAATATCGCGCCACACCCCTACCCCTTAATTCCCTGGTTGAACGTGATGGACATATGTCTTTTTTCGACCGTACTAACTATGTAACATAACATGGGGGGGGGGGGGTCTCCTGGCTGTTCACACAGGTGTGTCATTGCTGTACATTGACCATGCATTGCTTCTGTGGTATTGCAAAGGCAAAGACAAATGCTTCCAGCCATCCATTGCACTAATGGATTGGTCATCAGCTGGCTGTCTATGTCCCGCATCAATATAGACCAAAGTACAGAGGGTTAGGCTATGCTATTGTGCACCTACCTGATGCATCAGAAGGTGCGAGGCCCTTGCTAAATTCTGTGCACAGACTTTGAGATCTATGCTTTAGACTGTATCTAAACCTGCTCCAACATGGACTGACATTCTGGCCTACTTTCAGCCGATGCGACTTGTCTGTCGCTGAACAGTCGCTTTTTATGTATTCAGCACCTATGTATAATGTTGTAAAAATGCTCTAGAAGCTAAAGTCGCAGAAATGTCACACATATTTGGCCTGCAACTTTCTGTGCGACAAATTCAGACAGGAAAAATCAGTATAAATCCTTAGAAAATTATCCCCCAGTGTCTCCATCTGCTGGCGGTATTGAATAAGCATTGCTGCACTGATGGGGTATGCATTAGACGAAAAAAAAGAAGAAAAAGAAGAATAATACGCCCAGAAAAGAGGCGAAAAGGAGAAAAACGTAAAAAAACGTGAAAAAAAAGTAAGAGGAAGAGAAGGGAAAAAAAGGTGGAAATGG